>NC_060139.1:969093376-969396406 GCF_021461385.2 Schistocerca piceifrons | reverse complement strand
GGCACGTGCACCTTCCGCCGACCACTGGCGACAACATCGATGTACTGTGGAGACCTCACGCCCCACGTGTTGAGCAATTCGGCGGTACGTCCACCCGGCCTCCCGCATGCACACTATACGCCCTCGCTCAAAGTCCGTCAACTGCACATACGGTTCACGTCCACGCTGTCGCGGCATGCTACCAGTGTTAAAGACTGCGATGGAGCTCCGTATGCCACGGCAAACTGGCTTACACTGATGGCGGCGGTGCACAAATGCTGCGCAGCTAGCGCCATTCGACGGCCAACACCGCGGTTCCTGGTGTGTCCGCTGTGCCGTGCGTGTGATCATTGCTTGTACAGCCCTCTCGCAGTGTCCGGAGCTAGTATGGTGGGTCTGACACACCGGTGTCAATGTGTTCTTTTTTCCATTTCCAGGAGTGTACATGGTATCACATACAGGGCTATTACAAATGATTGAAGCGATTTCATAAATTCACTGTAGCTCCATTCATTGACATATGGTCACGACACACTACAGATACGTAGAAAAACTCATAAAGTTTTGTTCGGCTGAAGCCGCACTTCAGGTTTCTGCCGCCAGAGCGCTAGAGAGCGCAGTGAGATAAAATGGCCACAGGAGCCGAGAAAGCATATGTCTTGCTTGAAATGCACTCACATCAGTCAGTCATAACAGTGCAACGACCCTTCAGGACGAAGTTCAACAAAGATCCACTAACTGCTAACTCCATTCGGTGATGGTATGCGCAGTTTAAAGCTTCTGGATGCCTCTGTAAGGGGAAATCAACGGGTCGGCCTGCAGTGAGCGAAGAAACGGTTGAACGCGTGCGGGCAAGTCGACGAATAAAGCAAGCAGGGAGCTAAACGTACCACAGCCGACGGTTTGGAAAATCTTACGGAAGAGGCTAAAGCAGAAGCATTACCGTTTACAATTGCTACAAGCCCTGACACCCGATGACAAAGTCAAACGCTTTGAATTTTCGGCTCGGTTGCAACAGCTCATGGAAGAGGATGCGTTCAGTGCGAAACTTGTTTTCAGTGATGAAGCAACATTTTTTCATAATGGTGAAGTGAACAGACACATAGTGCGAATCTGGGCGGTAGAGAATCCTCACGCATTCGTGCAGCAAATTCGCAATTCACCAAAAGTTAACGTGTTTTGTGCACTCTCACGGTTTAAAGTTTACGGCCCCTTTTTCTTCTGCGAAAAAAAACGTTACAGGACACGTGTATCTGGACATGCTGGAAAATTGGCTCATGCCACAACTGGAGACCGACAGCGCCGACTTCATCTTTCAACAGGATGATGCTCCACCGCACTTCCATCATGATGTTCGGCATTTCTTAAACAGGAGATTGGAAAACCGATGGATCGGTCGTGGTGGAGATCATGATCAGCAATTCATGTCATGGCCTCCACGCTCTCCCGACTTAACCCAATGCGATTTCTTTCTGTGGGGTTATGTGAAAGATTCAGTGTTTAAACCTCCTCTACCAAGAAACGTGCCAGAACTGTGAGCTCACATAAACGATGCTTTCGAACTCATTGATGGGGACATGCTGCGCCGTGTGTGGGAGGAACTTGATTATCGGCTTGATGTCTGCCGAATCACTAAAGGGGCACATATCGAACATTTGTGAATGCCTAAAAAAACTTTTTGAGTTTTTGTATGTGTGTGCAAAGCATTGTGAAAATATCTCAAATGATAAAGTTATTGTAGAGCTGTGAAATCGCTTCAATCATTTGTAATAACCCTGTAGTATGTAATTTTGGAGGGAGCTTTCACTACGTGGCTGTAAGCTATTGTGAAGTGCGTGGCAGAGAGCAGTTAGCGTGGTACCGTATGTTTGCAATTGTTCCAGTTCCAGTCGTGGGAAGAATTGCATGTGTCTGTGCATGCTGTAAGTAGTCTACTCTTGTCTTCACGCTACGTACGGGAGCGAAACATAGAGATGAAGATTATCACTGGATTCTTTACTTAATATGTGTTCCTGAAACTTTGTAAATTTGCTCTCGCGGGGTAATTGTGGTCTACCTTCAAGTTTCTATCATCTCAGTTTTTTGAACATTTGCGTGACGCTCTTCCTTGAGTCAGACGAACATGTGACTAGCAGTGCTGCAATTCTTTGCAGAGGTTCAATATCTCCTGTTAGTCCTATTTGGGACAAGACCCGCACACTTGAGCAATATATTAAAACCGGAAGCACAAGTAATTTATAAGCAATATCCTTTGAAGGTCCACTGCATTTTCCCAGTATCGTACCAATGAACCGAAATCTGCCGCCTAATTTAACTATTGATCAGCCGACGTGATCATTCCGTTTTATATCCTCACAAAATCTTACACTTGTATATTTGTGTGAGTTAACTAATTCCGGTTATATCTCGCTGATGTTGTTGACATAGGATACTATGTTTCAGCGTTATTTTGAATTGCTCAAGTTTACGTTTCGGAACATTAAAAACATGTTAACAATCTTTGTAACGCTTTCAAATCTTATCATGATGCGATTGGATATGTGTTATTTTTTTCTACACAGTACTTCAGCAGCGGGAAAATGCTCCTATCGGAGCACAGAAAAGGTCAATACGCTCGTATGCTCCTACTTAAAAGACTTTGAAAAGGGGGGTTACCAGCTGCCTCATTGTGCCTTCCTCAACACCTTTAAAATTGTTCCCAAAAATTTTGGCATGCGATTATATCCTCGCTCTCTTTAGCATGCTACTCACCTCCCATTCCAACAAGTTCCCTTAGCTGGATCTCGCTCACGTCGAGTAGTCCGTAGCTAAAAGTCGCTAGTAATCATCCACTCCTACTTCCCTTCTCGCTCTCTCATTTAGTCCAATTCATTGTCCTATTACAGCTGTCTTCTCTCATTGTTAACCCTCTTGCTCTCTCTTACTCCTATTATCTCATTCATTCCTACTCACTGCTGCTGTCTCTTCCCACTGTCACTATCTCTCTCTCCATTTTTGTCACCGTCATAGGCTCTAATTATCATTGGCTCTCACCCACTTACGCTTTATCCTTTTCTTTAGTCCTCTCCCAATGGCACTGTCCCTTTCGCTCTTTTGCTAGCACTGTTCTTTCACTGTCAACTACGTTCCACTGCCACTGTGTCTCTCTCTTTTTCTCACACATCAATTGTCTCCTTCGCTTTTTGTATACCACAGCGACTATCTTGCAAAATTTAATACTTTTCCCCCTCTTTCCACCGTCGCTTTCTCTCACAGCACAAAAAAGCGCGAATGTGCTCCCATGGGGGTGCTAAGGAAGGCAGAGTGAAGCAGCTGGTACGCCATGTTTCAGCCAGTCTTTTAAACAGGAGCGTATTCGCCTTTCTTGTGCTCCGATAGGAGCACTTTCCCGCTGGTTCTGTCCTTTCCCCTGCTACAGCAGAGCATGTCGCTACTATGAAAAGAATTTTGCGGATCAGTAAAATTTTGATAGGTTACCTAGTTGAAATTGGAATAAAGCTAAAATAATTTTACGTCTCAGACCCAACTTAACGTTCACAAAAATTCCGATGATAACGCAGACACTTTATAGCACATTTCTCCGTGCTATGTCACTTTATAAACTGTGTTTTCGCCTCACACCGAATTTTACGTATGCCGGAAATAGTTAAAGATATAAAGAAAATTTTCAAAATTGTTCGAGGTCGGGATATTCCAGCCATTTGCTGCGTGTAGCCGTCTTGGAATCTGCGGTGCGGTTTTGGTACGCAAAAACCATGTTTTTGGAATGTTTCTCGATAACGAATAAAGGGTTTTGAGATCAGGAAGATGGTACATTTTGATAAATACATAGAGAACATACCGTTAAAATTTGAACAATTGTTGCGGTTAGTCATTTATATAACGGCTGCAGACGGTGAAAAAATGGTGAAAACGGTTTTTTCCCGTTTTCTCAGGAACCGCTCTTGAACTGAATGGTGGCTCAGTAAGTCTCAAAAGGCTCACGGTAGACCACATCCAATGCAAAAAAGAACCAAGTGATTTGCTCCATTTGCCTAAGGTGGCGGAAGTGTGTAACATTTAATATTGAGACTCTACTGTAGGATAGTTACAGTAAGACGAACCTTCTTTTGGGTATACAAGTGGTCCCCAACCCAAGGGCTACGCAAAGCACTTGATCCCGCATTTGTATCACCAACAGAACCCGAGCTATGAGCGCCGGAAAACTCCCGTTTTTGTGCGTGGTATTTTGGAACTTATTGGCAGCACATACTGTCGCATGCGTACCAATTATTGATAACTGAACCATCCACAAGAAGTATGAGATTACTATTAACGTTGTCTGCCAGGTCATTAATATACAGCCAAAACGTGATACAATATTCTTCAAAAACTTGCCAGTACCTCATGGGAACCCCTAATATTGCTGCTGAATACTGCTGCTCCATTTGGATCAAAAGCGCTCGCACTCACAATATAAACGTGCAACTCAGTCGGGCAATGCGAATAATTACGGCATATATTCGGAGTACAAACAACCTGTGGCTGTCCTCAGAAATATCCCACCTCCAGCCCTCTTGCAGTGTCAATCATTCACGAAAAATCCAGTGGGAGCAGTCACCTGCAGTCAACAAACACCAGGCAAATAGAAGGATTCGAACTCCCCAGAAGTCGTTGTAGGATCATGAACCGGATTCGAACAGAGCAAATCGGGATGGGCTGAATGTGATGTGTCCTTACAGTCAATTCACCATGTTGTTACTGACTCTTCGAGCGTACAAAGGAACGATAACGAGCATTCACCACACATCGGATGAAGCGATCGAATGGGTCAGGGAACCATACTGACAGAAAAAAAATCGCAACACCCGGAAGGAGTTGTGCGACATAAACGAAAGTTGGTAGACGTGGTTTTACATCTGAAAGATGATGTCTATTTAAATTTTGCGCCAGTCGCATAAGAGATGAGTCTTTCAGGCTGGACGTGGTGAGTAGATGTTGGTTAGGAGTGCTATATGACAAAGACGCCATTACCAGCACCTCACCGAGTGTGAACGAGGTCGTGTAATAGGACTACGAGAAGCTGAATGTTCCTTTTGCGATACTGCTGGAAGACTTGGCAGGAATGAAGTCACTGTACATGACTGCTGACAGCGGTGGTCACGTGAATGTATTGTTGCAAGAAGACTTGGCTCCAGACGGCCACGTTGCACTACCGAGAGGGAAATCCACTGGGTTCAGCGTTTGGCTCTGGCGCACAGTGCTGCATCTGCAGCATCAATTTGAACTGTAGTTGGCACTTCAGTGGCACAAAGAACTGTTAAAAATCGGCTACTTCGATGACAGCTCCGAGCCAGACGCCCCGTAGCGTGCATTCCGCTAATCCCAAACCACCGTCATTTGTGACTTCCGTGTGTCAGGCGAGAGCTCACTGGAGGGCAGAGTAGAGGTCTGTTGTGTTTTCTGAGATAGCTGGTACAGTTCGGTGCCAGAGATGGTCGTGTGTAGATTAGAAGGAGGCCGACTGAAGGCCTGCAACCAACATGTCTGCGTACTGGTCACACTAGACATACAACTGGAGTTATGCTCTGCGTTGCGACTTCATAGGACAGCAGGAGCGTTCTCGTGATCATCCCAAGCGCCCTGACTGCAAATCTTCATGTCAATCTGCCATTTACGAAGAGGATTCCAGGAGGGGTTTTCGAGCAGGATAATACTCGCCCACAAAGCGCTGTTGTTAACTTATCTTGTCCTACAGAGTGTCTCCAATCCAACATGCTATACAGAGTTTCGCAATGTTGCATTGACCTGCCAGATCTGTCACCAATCGAGCACATACGGGACATCATCGGGCAACAACTCCAATATCATCTACAAAAAGCATTAACCGTTCCTGTAAGTGCAACAGGCGTAAAACTCCATCCCACAAGCTGACATCCGCACTTGTACGACACAATAAAGCACGTCTGCATGCTTGTATTCAATATTACCGCGATTACGCTGTTTATTAATGGACCAACATCTCACATTTGCAGTAGCTTATCTCGTGTTTGCACAACCCGTGATCTTGCAACGTTCATCACTTAAATGCGTTTACTAGGTAACTGTATATTCGTTACTCTGCATTAATTATTTTTTGGTGTTGCGGTTATTTGCCGTGATTATAAATCTGGAGATGTAAGACTGTTCGACTTTATGATTGTGCACAGTTTTCCACAAATGTTGTATGTACGTAGTTGTTTTCATTATAGAACAAATAAATATATGTAATGAAAACTGGAGTCCCATTCCACTTCCCTGGGGTACGCCTGAAGTTTCTTGAACTTCTATCGTTGTCTTTCCGCCCACGATTGCGTGCCGCGTCCTCCCTACCAAGAAATTCTGTACCCAGTCACAAATTTCGTTTGATACCCCATGTGATCGTATTTTTGTTAATAGACGTAGGCGTGATAGTGAGTAGAGTGCTTTTCGGAAGTGAAAAAATACTGCAGGCAAATCATTCCCACCGTCCACGGCTTTGAGGATGACATGTGGGAAAAGCGCATTGTATTTCACACGGTCGTTGTTATTCGGGATCCATGCTTGTTGGCATGAGGAGATCATTATGTTCGAGATAACGCATTATGTTTGAGCTTGGGAATTTTGCATAAATATTTCAGCTATGATACGACTTTTCGCAGCATGTGACGACATGGACTGGATGTCATTCTAGCCATCACTTGACTAAGTTGTTTGACAGGGACAAGAACGTATGATCCAAGTAACCAATGATCACTGGTCGCTACTATAGGATGCCATCTACATACTTCTGTGAAACAGGCACGTGTACCAGTTTCTTTGGCTCTTCGGTGTATATTCCTGTAGGTACATTCCGCGGCATACGTGGATACTGTCTGTAAAATGTGTTGCAAATAGAGTTATCTGCAAAGACGAAATAATTGTAAACATCATGCACAGTGTGGCAGTTTCTCGCGCATCTCAGTGTTTATAACGTTATATTTCATAATTTACGCCTCGCGGGATTAGCCGAGCGGTCTCAGGCGCTGCAGTCATGGACTGTACTGCTGGTCCCGGCGGCGGTTCGAGTCCTCCCTCGGGCATAGGTGTGTGTGTGTGTTTGTCTTTGGGATAATTGAGGTTAAGTAGTGTGTAAGCTTAGGGACTGATGACCTTAGCAGTTAAGTCCCGTAAGATTTCACACACACACACACACACACACACACACACACACACACACACAATTTACGTTTGGTAGAACGATATAACTTTATAGATGTATTTGCGCATGCTGTCCGTAAAATTTACTGTCTTAATAGCATAGAAATAATAAATTTAAACATCATGCATGATGCGGCACTTATTCGCGAATCTCATTGTTTATTACTTCATATCTCCTAAAGTTTGTTAGTTAGATGATTATTACCCCACAGTGATTGTCACCCGAAGGTAACAGATATGTGTTCCAAGTTTAGTTGAAATCAGTCTAGTGGTTTATGAGGAGATGTGGAACATACACAGACGGAGAGACGCATACATGCATACACACACACGCACACACAAACACACACACACACACATACACACACACACACACGCTGACGAGCCAAAACACTATGATCACCTGCTCAATGGCTTGCTTTTCCATCTTTGGAGCAAAATATATCACTGATTCTGCATATAAGGAATCCAACAGTTTGTTGGTAGGTTTGTGGAGGTATGTGGCATTTGATGTCTATGCACAGGTCATGTATTTCGCGTAAATAGCAGGACGCTGATTTGTGTAAGGCGTGATAACGCCAGATAGCGACCCTGATGAGTTCCAGGCGAATTTGGTCGTCGATATACCAACGTGAGTTCACCATAGTGCTGCTCAAACCACCGTAGCACGGTTCTCGGTCAGAGATATGGAAAATTAAACTGCTCAAGGATGATATCACCGTCGGGGAGCGGTAGCGTTCTCGCTTCCCGCGCCCGGGTTCCCGGGTTCGATTCCCGGCGGGGCCAGGGATTTTCTCTGCCTCGTGATGACTGGATGTTGTGGGCTGTCCTTAGGTTAGTTAGGTTTAAGTAGTTCTAAGCTATAGGGGACTGATGACCATAGATGTTAAGTCCCATAGTGCTCAGAGCCATTTGAACCATTTGAACCGTCGGGGAAGACATCAAGCATGAAGGGACGCAGTTGGTTCGCAGTTGTCAGTGTGTCTTCGATTACTACCACTGGCCCCATGTAAACGCAGAAGAATGTCTCCCATAGCATAATACCTCTCCCACCAGGCTGCGTCCTTGACGCGCTGCACGATTTTAGCCACCGTTCACGTCGATGACAGCGTTTGTGGAGACGACCATCGACCTAGTGTAGCAAACATGTAATGCACCCGAAGAGCTGATACGTTATCTACCGACCGACGGTCGAATCCCTATGGTCCCATGCCCACAACAATCGTAATTCTAGATGTCGTTGGGTCAACATGTGTACTCGTAGAGGTGAGCTGTTGCTGAGCTCCATGTTCATCAATGTACAATGAATGGCGTACTCCGAAACACTTGTGCATGCACCAGAATTGTGTCCTTTCAACAGAGGTGTTACAGATCACCATCTACTATATCTTACAAAGCAGAAATACCTCCGAATCCCACTTTCTGTGAAGAGTCTGAACGCCCAACCATTTAGCACCTAGTGATAGTTTCACTGTCCTTCTACATCTTTCCGTAGACGCTCACGACAGTAGCACGTGATCATTCGACCAGCAACGACGTTTTCGAGAGGATCGTTCGCAGGCTCTGCGTGGTAATAATCTGCACTGTGTCACGTGCCCGCTATGCCAGCAGGAGTCATCCAGGGTCGCAGTGGCCAGTAGCCATGATATTTTGGCTTAACAGTGTGAGAGATTGCAGGGCACTCTCACTTTTGACAAGTGTCATGCTGCTTAGTGTTCATAGGGAAGGTGATCTTCATTACTTGGTTCCTACATTTAATACGATCTGACTTCATTCTTGTGTTGAAATGGTTCGCAGTAGTTAACGCTCTTGCTTGTGTGCTCTAGTGATGGCATAGCGGTAGGCTTTACCTGTGTCCGAAAGAAGAGGATACAGAGTTAATTCACAGCAGTAAAAGTGTACGGCGGCTGAGAGCTGAGGGGAGCTTTTTTCTCCGGAACCTGGGTGAAAACGTTCCCAGCAGCTAAGTCCCCAGGTCTCATTGTGCAGACACATTTGGGTGCGGCGGTCGGTCGGCGGCCACATCCAAGTAGGCTGAGTAGGGCCGAAGAGTCGCCGCAGCGTTGACCTGCGCATTGTAAGATCTGATGGCCGGCGATAAAGCAGAGTATTGGGCCCTCGTTAGGTAGAAAGCGGATGAGACGGCTGAGAGTTTTGCAGGGTGGTGGCGCCCAGGCGTCCAGACTCTGCTACAGAGCATATTTGTGAAGGCCCGAGCCTTTAAGCGAGTCTATGGCTGTTCTTTAGGAAGTTCGAAGTGGACAGAACAGGGGAGATAAGGATGTTTTTATGGAGGGCTGTGGTTCCATCCGCCGGCCGGAGTGGCCGAGCGGTTCCAGACGCTACAGTCTGGCACCGCGCGATAACTACGGTCACAGGTTAGAATCCAGCCTCGGGCATGGATGTGTGTGATGTCCTTAGGTTTAAGTAGTTCTAAGTTCTAGGGGACTGATGACCTCAGAAGTTAAGTCCCATAGTGCTCAGAGCCATTTGAACCATTTTTTGTGGTTCCATCCAATTCATGCTTTTAGCAAAGACATGGAGTAAACGTGTGGGAAAGAGGGCGCGAAGCTGAATCTTTCTTCCTTTCCTCCCAATTAATTTTTAAAGTCGCTGGGTGGTCAAATCTGTTAAGCAGAGCGGTGGACGGGGGCGGGGGGGGGGGGGGGGGGGGCTGTCTCCCAGTTTCGAATGCCGAGCTCTAGCTCGTGTTTGCCTCTTGCTAAAGTCGGTGTAGTCTGACCATGCTTTGCTACCGAACTGCGGAGGAAAGCTGTAGAGAAAGGGAAGATCACTCTTGTCTCTTGTACTGACGCTTCGCTAGTAAAGGAATGGCCGGTCTTTACCTAGATGGTGAGACTTGTGTCCTTTGCTACTGTGCCACTTAGAGCCTGTGCCAGTCACCATCTGAACCGTCAGAGGTACTGCTTCTTGCATCTCGCACACAACGCGCTATGCTTGAGTGTACTTATTTCTTTTGAGTCGGGCGTCTAAACGTTTGACATATTCCGTCACACATAGTAGTGTTCCGGAATCAAATTGGTTTGTCAGACCAGCGAACGGGTCCACCTACACACTGGAATCTACCGAGGTTTCAGAGGCTCCGAGGGAAGTACCTGCGTTCCGAATCAACCGAACGTGAGACCGCGGACCTGCATGTTTCCGGGAGCGCACAAATAATAGCACATTGCCGGTGTCCGTGACTGCGCTCGGCGAGCGTGTCGTGCGGAAGGGTAAAGTATTCGCTGCTACGGCGTAGGGCTCCAATATATGCTTCACAGCACCTTGTTCTTTGGAACCATATTGTTCTTTATAGAGTAGTAGAATGCAGATGCTTGATAGTAGCGTAGTTTTTGGGCCATACGACAGATCACATTTATGAAATCAGATAATTCGATTAGTTCTAGTTAGTGTGTTGTATTGATTCCCAGCTGATCACTCTATGAACCACAGACTGCATATTATTGAAAGCGACTGTCGGATAAAAATGTGTGTGTGGCGTTTCTTTACCCATGATTTGTCATATAATGCTAAAAAAGAATAACTCAGTTGTTATTCAGACCACAACTCCTCCCAGTGTTCAGATTCACATTGCCTTTGCCATTTTAAAGTCTTGCCATTTAAAGTCTTGGTTGCAATTGATAGAGCCCGGAAGCTTGCAAGAGTACATCCATTTTTATAATATGTGTGGATTCTGAGCCTGAACGAAATTAGATACCTCGAACAGAATAACCTCCTTCATGGCAACAGCATGGATTCTACAAAACCCAACTCCCGCGATTCACACACGGCATTCTGAAAGCCACGTATCATGCCAGGCACTGCAGTATTTCTAGATTTCGGAAAATAATTTGAGTCAGTACTGCACTAATGTTTCTTAACGGAAGTACTAACGTATTATTCTATGCGAATGCATTAGATGAACAAAACTGTTCAAATGTGTGTTTATTCCTAAGGTAACAAACTGCTGAGGTCATCGGTCCCTAGACTTACACACTACTTAAGCTAATTTAAACTAATTTAGGCTAAGAACGACACACACACCCATGCCCGAGGGAGGACTCGAACCTCCGGCGGGAGGGGCCGTGCAATTCGTGACTTTTTGCCTCTGACCGTGCGGCCGCTCTGCGCGGCAAACGAAACAGCCATTAATCCACGCGCATTGAAGCATATATAGAAATAGAAATTATTTGGTAATAAACATAAAGCAAATAGTTACTCTGAGTGGGAGTCATTGAGAGACAAGCCAACATTTGTTCCCGTCTCACGAAACCATGGTGTTAAAACTTCATAGACGCCATTTTAGTCCTTGGAAGGTGATACCTAGTAGAAATTCACATAACATTTGAATATGTAACGGGTTCAGGACATGTAACTGACGAATTGCAAGTGGCTTCAGTTACGCCATAAAAATAATCCAAGCACAATACCTGCCCATAGACAATTATGTGGTCTTATTCATAACAGTAATAAAAATGTTTCCAATTTTCCTGAAGGATAGTGATCAGATATTGCCGACCTGTTACGGTACACAACCTACATTCTAGCCCGTGTTACGTATGCGGAATGAAGCAGTGCTAGGCGTATCGAGAAATGTCAAGTAATTTTCTTCGAAATACAATGGAATCGTCTTTGCTTGATAAATAACAGAACTATCATGCTGATACAGAAAACATCTGATTACAATCTGCTATGGTATGGAATCAAGCTGTTGCTTCATTTCTTCGGTCGTTTTACGAACCAATAAATGTGCTGATCCGAGGATAAATAACACAGACCAGTTCGCTGACGTAGTAACAAGTTCCAGAGAATAATATGTGGCAGACATCCACCAGTGCTTTGTGATTTCGGTTGAGTGCCACATAAGCCAGCCTGATTCAGCACTGCAATCTTTTGTCTCTACTTCCCGTACTGTATTTTTTGTTTTTTTTTGTTTCACCTTGTGTGACATTACGACTCATTGGCTCTGAGCACTATGGGACTTAACTTCTGAGGTCATCAGTGCCCTAGAACTTAGCACTACTTAAACCTAACTAACCTAAGGACATCACACACATCCATGCCCGAGGCAGGATTCGAACCTGCGACCGTAGCGGTCGCGCGGTTCCAGACTGTAGCGCCTAGAATCGCTCGGCCACCACGGCCGGCTTACGACTCGTTCTTATGATGTATGTTATACGCAGAGTGGCATGGAATCAAACGGGTGCCGTCTCAGGTCGGATCATTCTGTTACTGATTTCCCTAAATGTCTATATTACTCACGCTTTGTGGGTTTTGACCATATAAATCACTTTCTGAAACTACGAAATACGCAACTAAGAACTTGATAAATTATGAACATTACTTACAACTTATCATTTTCAGGTTGTCAACAGCTACATTCGTGTGTGTGTGAATTCGTTTCTAAACCGTTTCACATTGAGTTAAAATTTACGTTGTTTATCAAAGGGTTGCTTATTAAATTTCGCGGTATATACGAAGGTTGATTGAGGTTTTTGATTGCTAGTTAATAAGAAATAAATTTACAGTGAGAGTACGAGAACATTTCCATCAATTAGCTGTGATACAGTAATTTCCAAATGCTGCGGATGAAATCTTTTGATGTTTCAGAGTTGTACTGATGCAGAATCTTCAGACCACACCACGCCAAAAACGACCGGGTCCCCCAGATGGCGGCGCTGGTGGGCCAGTAGGTTGAGGTCCACCAGTAGGCTGAGGTTCACCAGTTGGCTGCGGCCCTCCAGTTGGTTCAGGACCTCCAGTAGGTTGGCCTGTTGGGTCAGGTCCTCCAGTTGGTGGACCAGGTGGTCCAGTTGGTTCAGGGCCTCCAGTGGGTTGGCCTGTTGGGTCAGGTCCTCCAGTTGGTGGGCCAGGTGGACCAGTTGGTTGTGGCCCTTCAGTTGGTCCAGGAGAGCCAGGTGGAGTCTCTTGGCTGCGGCATGCTGATACCTACAGTAAAAAGGTGTGCTGTAAAATATATCATTCATTCGGTTTCGAAAGAATCATATATAATCAATATTGTTGGCTATCAATTGAGTTTGTAATACAAATTGGCCCCATGAGCCATACCAGGCTTCCTGATTACATGCTCCCATCCATAGACCTACAATAATGCGTGTAAGGACAATTATTTTTGACTTTTTCTGAATATGTCAGCAATGAAGCTGCATGGGAAAGAGAAATGGTCGCCACTCCTGGTGCCGAATTATTCGCATTATTTTGAATATACTTAATGAAATCTACCGCACTTGTGAAGTAGAGAAGTTGTAGGACAACATCACTTCTTGCAAACTAGTACACCTCACAGAGGAGGGCACTATCTACGACTTATCACCTTTTTCAACCAAAAATCAGTTTGACTACTGCACGCACAGAGACATATAAGCAATCACAATCTCACTCGTCGGCATTAGACAAAGTGTTGTATGTATAGAGGTTGTCTCTCCTAAGAGACATCAGGTTCACATTTTCTCCCACGTTTCGACAGATATTAACAACTCCGTTTTTGCAATGTGCAGCTGGAAAAAGCCCAAACAAATATTGCTGTGCACGTCTTTCGTACGCCTTTCAGTGTCAACGGAAAGACCCGCTTTGCATCCCGTTACAAACAAAACGATTTTTATAGCGGACTTTGACGTGCCCGATCGATGGAGCGGTGGCAAATTAGGCTAGTGCGATATTCTTTTTGTCGATATACGTTAACAGGGAAATTAAAACAGCAAGAATAACTAGTAGTCCAGCAACAACAGTACTGCCCTGACCCGTGCATGACTGCAACTGCTATGCAGCAGTGTTGTTCAGAGAATGCTGGAGTACTGGTTGTTTTTCGTGTTTTACTGTCGCTGTTAATGCATATCGTTAAAAGAATATCGCAAATATAAAACGGCGCTTTGAAAATAAATTTGTTTGTAATGGGAAGCAAAGCGGCACTTTCCGTCGACACTGGGTACGACTTGAAACCTTTTATGAGCAAAGTTTTTTTGGACCGTTTCCAGCGACTCATTGCAAAACGAAATTGAAACCATAGAAAATACGCCTATCACTCCTAGCAGAGACACCCTGTATATGTGTGCCTGTTCGTATTACAAACGTAAGAGAAGAAGTGCAACAAAATTTACATCTCAGTATATGCTTCGCCGGAGATATGCACGTAGTTGTTAATGTGGTAGATAACACAAATGAGCCCTAATTACGATTCGTACTTTTCTCATTCCACACTACTCACCGCAAGACACAGGAGGAGAGCTGCCACTGTCGCCCTCATGTTGATGGAAGTGCAGAGGTGAGCGCCGGCTGCAGAGCTTTTATAAGGCTCGCCACTGCGTGATGTGGTGTAGTCGAACCGAACAGAGACAGCAGTCCTTTTGGGATGTGATTGTATGAGAAGATCACGGAAGACAGCTGCTACGAACTGTATAGCTCTCATTTGCTCCTTTGTTCATCAACGCACGCTTATTACCGGGCTTCGTGCTGCCTCAGCACGCCATGTTAGTCTGTGGTCCTATCGGAAGCTGCAGTTGCTCTCATTAGCGCACAGACTGTAACATAAGGTTTTATCGGGTGACATTGTATCCTACACCTCTCAGCGTACGGTTTTCATTTCAATAAAAGCTTCTGATCACGTGAATCTTCGGTGCAGTGTGTGTCACAAATAGTATACGATTTACATTGTTCCATTCATGCAGGTTCTTTGTTCCAGTTGTTGAAAAGATTCTGGTCTTTCGTCTAAGCCGTTCACTAAGACAAGCTTACAGTTTTCTTTCGGAAAGGATACCACTGGCGCCCCCGGCTCTCCTAAGTGCCATTTCTTTACCTGTTGCAGAATTTATTCCACAGCTAAATCACTGTACACACATTTCAGTTTGTCGCATGTGTCCTTAATAATTAAGTTTTAGAGATACAGTTCGGGAATACTGTTGCTTTAGGGAGCATAATCTTACTCTCGCGGATATTTGGAACATGTGTGGATCTCTGAAGACGGCTTTCATAAAGGATTGTCCAGTCTGGCAGAGGCCTTACATCGAACTTCCTGCAAAGCTTTCTGTGCGCGTCAGTCTGTTTAACCAAGCTGATTGCAGCACACTCTGTATGAACTAGGTGTGTTAGTTTTCCGACATCCTATGTTTTTTTTCGGTTGTGATCTAATTTCTATCCCATAACTGCAAGCCTCCTTTTTAGTTTAATTGCCGGTAGCTCAATGTACAGGACACTATGGCAAAGCCGGCCGAAGTGGCCGTGCGGTTAAAGGCGCTCCAGTCTGGAACCGCAAGACCGCTACGGTTGCAGGTTCGAATCCTGCCTCGGGCATGGATGTTTGTGATGTCCTTAGGTTAGTTAGGTTTAAGTAGTTCTAAGTTCTAGGGGCCTAATGACCTTAACAGTTGAGTCCCATAGTGCTCAGAGCCATTTGAACTATGGCAAACCACTGTCAATTTATGTTGGAGAGGATCATCCTAACCTCATAATATGCCATTTGCTCAATCTTTGTGCCACCCTGAGGAAGCTCGTTTCTTTTGAAGTGGAATGCTTTACATAGAATATTGGTGACTAACCTCGATGTTTTTATTGATATCGCAAAATGTAGTCCGCTAAGAAGTATCAAATCTAAGTACTGTACATCAGACCACTCTTCTGCACTATAGACTGTATCCAGTCCCTTAGTACGAGAAAGCTGAAGTCTCTCTCGCGTAAGACACTGACCCTTAACATAGACAAATGTAATGTATTGCGAATACATAGAAAGAAGGATCCTTTATTGTATGATTACATGATATCGGAACAGACACTGGAAGCAGTTACTTCTGTAAAATATCTGGGAGTATGAGTACGGAACGATTTGAAGTGGAATGATCATATAAAATACATTGTTGGTAAGGCGGTTGCCAGGTTGAGATTCATTGGGAGAGTCCTTAGAAAATGTTGTCAATCAAGAAAGGAGGTGGCTTACAAAACGCTCGTTCAACCTATACTTGAGTATTGCTCATCAGTGTGGGATTAATAACAGGGCTGGTTGACAGAGGAGATAGGGAAGATCCAAAGAAGGTGGGCGCATTTTGTCCCAGGGTGTAGCTTGCTGTCCAGGTTTCGAGAGGGTGAGTCCGCAGCTCGTGGTCGTGCGGTAGCGTTCTCGCTTCCCACGCCCGGGTTCCCGGGTTCGATTCCCGGCGGGGTCAGGGATTTTCTCTGTCTCGTGATGGCTGGGTGTTGTGTGATGTCCTTAGGTTAGTTAGGTTTAAGTAGTTCTAAGTTCTAGGGGACTGATGACCTCCGATGTTAAGTCCCATAGTGCTCAGAGCCATTTCGAGAGGGTGCGTTTCTGGATGAGGTATCAAATATATTGCTTCCCCACACTTATACCTCCTGAGGGGATCACGAATGTAAAATTAGGGAGACTGGAGCGCACACGGAGGCTTTCCGGCAGTCGTTCTCCCCGAGAACCAAACGTGACTGGAACAGGAAAGGGAGGTAATGATAGTGGTACTTAAAGTGCCCTCCGCCACACCCCGTTGGGTGGCTTGCGGAGTGTAAATGTAGCTGTAGAATGTCCATGTTTGCCGGCTGTTGTGGCGCAGCGGTTCTAGGCGCTTCAGTTCGGAACCGCGCTGCTGCTACGGTCGAAGGTTCGAATCCTGCCTCGAGCATTGATGTGTGTGATGTCCGTAGCTTAGTTAGGTTTAAGTAGTTCTAAGTCTAGGGACTGATGACCTCAGATGTTAAGTCTCATAGTGCTTAGAGCCATTTGAACCATTTGTCTATGTGTTTAAGCAAATGACATTGACTCACGCCGATCGCTCTGTACCAGCAAATGGAACAGCTTCACAATGGTGTTGTTTCAGTTACAATTTGTTAATGTAAAGGCAGATTTGATTCTAATGAAGTCTTTCCTAATGAAGTCTCTCATTTTGGTGTCTTCATACCTATTAGGTCATGAAAGGAATACAAGAAGGCACAGCCATCACATACCTGATTAATACCGATCAGGTACAGCTACCACTTGCAGCAATAAATCATTTCAGTTATCCAGATACGACGAACCCTATACAGCACAATATACTGAGGAATTAGAGACCCAGTCTTACTCTCACTGATATCAGTGCCCTGAGTGGATTCCTGAAGACGGCTGTCGTAAAGGACTGTTGATTTTGCGCGTGTCCTTATTCAGATCTTTGCGCAAAGCTTTTTGTAGCCGTTAGTCTGTTTAACCAAGATGAACGCAACACCCACTGTACGTGAACTAGGTGGGTTCGACATTCAACGTCGTACATTTGTTTTTCCCATTGGGGTTTACGCAGCTTTTCCCTCTCTCTCTCTCTCTTTCATTATTATTTTTCTTTTTTTTAGAAAAAGTTTTCTTTTGTGGATCTTAATTTCTTCTCCTCTTGGTGTCGTTAATGTCACTTAGCAGTTGTATAATAAATAATATCTAATGCATCCATCTGGATGGTTGACCTATTGAAGGATGTGCAAGAAAAGATAAAGTAAAAAATACACAAACATCCACCGATAAAAAAAAAGTGTATCCTTTAGATGAGAAAATACTGGACAAATTTACCTGAATTTTGCTATATTGGAAAACACTTTCATCACTTGCACCACAAGATGGAGAACCCTCAAAAACTAAGTACTTTTAGAGTATCAACTTAAGTGCTCAGAAAGATTTGATGACCTCAAACTTGATGAATTCAGACGAAGTGAAAGGCAGTGTCCATGAAGTGGGAAACTATATACATTCTCAGAAATGCAAGATGTTTTGAAGTTGTTGATGTTCAGATATCTGCTATTTGATGGATGAAATAGAATTGCCGTATGGAAAAATCAGGAAATTTTTATCTTTATGAGGCGTATGTGGACAATACTTTTTCATCACGCAACTTTTCAGAATTCTTTTTTAATCAGACTTCACATACTAATGAAAACGGAACTAATATTTACTCCCGAGGACTTTTCTGTATCTTCTATCATGAAAGTATACTCTCCCTCATATGTCTCCTCGAGTTCATCACTCTTGTCTGAACAACACAGCAAAAACACTCTATCCCACTAGAGCAAAATAGGCTTTGTCCCACTTCATCATTAATTTGTTTTCTCTGTAGTAAGCACTTGGCCCTGGAAAGATCGCCCTCAAAAGCCTGTGACATATCTATAGAAACTACAATACTCTCTACTTCGTTGTATACGCATTCGTTACCCCGTTACAACTATGTATCCTTCACATCAACAAGACGTCCTGAGTCACAAACGCCCTTAGATGGTGCAGTCTGCATAAATTTCTCTACCAGTGACTTCGATAGGTCACACAATATTGCTTTTGTCTACCTATAAATATATTTTGTATCTGCTGCTATCAGTATTATTACTATTATTATTTGGAAATAAGCCTATTAGGGCTACACAAAGTATTTATAGGTCGGCATTTGCCTTCCCTTGTGCCCAAATTTCTTTCATTCTTTTCCTATGGGCTTCCTTTCTCTCTTCTCAACATGTTGTCCCAGTATTCTTTTAGGCTTTTTGTCTACGTCAACTTGCCATTTGTGAGTATTGACTCCGATGATTTTTAGAAGTATTTCCTGGCAATTTTAGATGAGTTTTGATCTCAGAATAAATTTTACCTTGTCCGTTTTGGGTTTACGCCTGGTGTCAAAAAAACTGACTTTTTGTTTTGTAAGTCTATCTGGGTTCATTCTTTCAGTATGTCTATAGAATCTTAATCTATGGTTTCTAATGCCACAACGGATGTTTGTGTATTATTTGATTTTCTGATTGCATCTGTGTAATATAGTTCCCCTACAAGTTTTGGGCATAAAATTTATCTTAGGATTTTCCGTTTCATTTTCTCAGTGGTTTCATTCACCGTTTTCCTGTTCAAACGTAGTGTTTTTGATCCACAAAGTATTATTATTATTATTATTATTGTGCTCCGTAGCAGGGAAAGCAACAGTAGTAGTATTACCCTTAATATTAACGCTAGTAGCCGGTTGTCAGTTTATGGTCATTACAAAAATTCATTACTTTTTAATTCTATTAATACCATTTTATTACTTTTGGCACGTTAAAAATGTAAGAAGGAATCAGAAAGTCCTAATCTGATGAGTTTATATAAATAAGTAAATAAATTAGAGGCGCAGCACAAAGTTGGACAATAAAGATGAAGAAAGAAATTGGTTGTGTGCTGTCGATAGGAACCCTCCCGGTGGTTAAGGAAACCACAGAGCAGCGGAAAGCGAGGAGCTTAAACGACGGCCCTCCTCTTTGGAGGTCGCGTGGCTTTACCTCTACGCCACCTCGTTATGTTCAGCTCATAGTGCAATCGACGAAGCTAGTTGCATTACTGTACGTGCAGCGTGTAACGACTTCTCTTCTTCATAGGCTGTCGCGCATAGGAACGTCTGCATTTCCCATTTTTCCTGAATATGGACCCTTCTGTACAAGAACAGAGACGTCGCAGTGGGCAGTAGCCATGATGTTTTGGCTTATCAGTGTGAGAGATTGCAGGGCACTCTAATTTCTGACACAGTGTCGTGCTGCTTAGTGTCCATAGGGAAGGAGATCATTATTACTTGGTTCCTACATTTGATACGATCTGACTTCACTGATGTGGCGAAATGGGTGGCAGTGGTTAACGCTCTGACTTGTGTGCTCTAGTTAAGGCATAGGAACCTTGAGATTTCGGTTGGATGTCACGTAAGGCAGCCTGGTTCAGCACTGCAAACTTTCTTCACTACTTCACGTACTGTACTTTTTTTGTTTCATCTTGCGTGACATTACCACTCATTCTTACGATGTATGTTATATGTAGAGTGGCATGGAATAAAAGGGGTGCCGTCTCATGTTGAACCATTCTGTTACTGACTTCCCTAAATGTCTATATTACTCACGCTTTGTGGGTTCTGACCATATAAATCAATATCTGAAACTACGAAATAAGCAACTAAGAAATGGTTAAATTATGAACATTACTTACGACTCATCATTTTCAGGTTGTCAACAGCTACATTTGTGTGTGTGGGAATCGTAAGCGACCTAATTTATGAGGTCCCTAGACTTCCACACTACTTAAACTAACTTATGCTAAAAACAATACATAAATCCATGCCCGAGGGAGGACTCGAACCTCTGATAGGAGGGAGCTGCATTCTTTTGTAAACAGTTTCAGATTGAGTTAAAACTTATGTTGTTTATCAAGCGGTTGCTTATTAAATTTCGCGGTAGATACAAAGATCGATGGAGATTTTTCATTGCTAGTTTAATGAGAAATAAATTTACAATGAGATTACGACAACATTTCCATCAATAAGCTGTGATTCAGTTATTTCCAAATGCTGTGGATGAAATCTTTTGATGTTTCAGAGTTGTACTGATGCAGAATCTTCAGAAGACACCACGCCAAAAACGACCAGGTACCCCAGATGGCGGCGCCGGTGGGCCAGTAGGTTGAGGTCCACCAGTAGGTTGAGGATCTCCAGTTGGCTGCGGCCCTCCAGTTGGTTCAGGACCTCCAGTAGGTTGGCCTGTTGGGTCAGGTCCTCCAGTTGGTGGGCCAGGTGGACCAGTTGGTTCAGGGCCTCCAGTGGGTTGGCCTGTTGGGTCAGGTCCTCCAGTTGGTGGGCCAGGTGGACCAGTTGGTTGTGGCCCTTCAGTTGGTCCAGGAGGGCCCAGTGGGGTCTCTTGGCTGCGGCATGCTGATACCTACAATAAAAAGATGTACTGTAAAGTATGTCATTCATTCTGTTTCGAAACATACATATAACTAGTAGATCTGGATAAAATGAGGAAATGATTGATCGTGATAATGCATCTGGCTTCCACCTATTTAGACTTTGTCAATCTAAATTCAGTTCGACTACTTCAAGCACAGAAACATATAAGCAATCACAATCTCTCTCGTCGCCATTAGAGAAAGTGTAGTATGTATAGAGGGTGTCTCTCCTAAGAGACATCAGTTGCATTGTCTCCCATGTATGGTCTGATATTCTCAATTGTGTTTTCGCAATATGCAGCTGGAACCAGCCAAAACAAATACTGCTGAGCTCGTATTTCGTTCGCCATTCAGTGTCAACGGAAAGCCCCACTTTGCTTTCCGTTACAAACAAAACGATTTTTATAGCGGAATTTGATGTGACTGATCGATGGAGCGGTGGCAAATTAGGCTAGCGAGATATTAGTTTTATCGATATACATTAACAGGGACATAAAAACACAAACCAGAAGCCCAGCAACATCAGTACTGCCCCGACCCGTGCTGACTGCAACCGCTATGCATCAGCGCTTCTCACTCGACGCTGGAGTACTAGTTGTTCTTCGTGTTTTACTGTCGCTGTTGATGCATATCGATAAATCGAATATCGCACATGTAAAATGGCGCTTTGAAAATAATTTTGTTTCTAATGGGAAGCAAAGCGGGGCTTTCTGTCGACGCTGGTCTCACTTGAAGGGGTCTGGGATTTTCTCTGCCTCGTGATGACTGGGTGTTGTGTGAGATCCTTAGGTTAGTTAGGTTTAAGTAGTTCTAAGTTCAAGGGGACTGATGACCATAGATGTTAAGTCCCATAGTGCTCAGAGCCATTTGAACCATTTTTTGTCACTTTATGGGCCGATTCCAGCTGCACATTGCAAAACGAAATTGAAAATATCTGCCGAAACACCAGAGAAAATACGCCTAACACAGGACAGACACCCTGTATATGTGTGCCTGATCGTATTACAAACGTAAGAGAAGGAGTGCGAGAAAGTTTACATCATAGCATATGCATATATACGTAGTTGTTAATGTGGTAGAAAAGACAAATGGAGCACCAGTCACGATTCGTACTTTTCTCATTCCACACTACTCACCGCAAGGCACAGGAGGAGAGCTGCCACTGTCGCCCTCATGTTGATGGAAGTGCTGAGGTGAGCACCGGCTGCAGAGCTTTTATAAGGCTCGCCACTGCGTGATGTGGTGTAGTTGAACCGAAAATGACAGCAGTCCTTTTGGGATGTGAGTGTATGAGAAGGTCACGGAAGACAGCTGCGACGAACTGTATAGCTCTCATTTGCGCCTTTGTTCATCGACACGCGCTTATTCCTGCGATTCATGCTGCCTCAGCTCGCCATGTTAGTCTGTGGTCCTATCGGAAGCTGCAGTTGCTCTCATTAGCGCACAGACTGTAACACAAGGTTTTATCGGGTAACATTGTATCCTACACCTCTCAGCGTACGGTTTTCATTTCAATAAAAGCTTCTGATCACGTGAATCTTCGGTGCAGTGTGTGTCACAAATAGTATACGATTTACATTGTTCCATTCATGCAGGTTCTTTGTTCCAGTTGTTGAAAAGATTCTGGTCTTTCGTCTAAGCCGTTCACTAAGACAAGCTTACAGTTTTCTGTCGGAAAGGATACCACTGGCGCCCCTGGCTCTCCTAAGGACCATTTCTTTACCTTTGCAAGAACAGACATAATGTCTTATGGGATAACAGCAATCAGTGATTTTATAATGTTACTTTAAATCCGTCTTGATTGCAATTTTTTTTATTATTCATATGACCGGTTTCGATTCATTCAGAACCATCTTCAGATCTGATATTTAAGTTACAGGAGTAACCCGTCCAATTCAGCAACTTTCACATGCTACGTCACATTTCTTTACCTGTTGCAGAATTTCTTCCACAGCTAAATCACTGTACACACATTTCAGTTTGTCGCATGTGTCCTTAATAATTAAGTTTTAGAGATACAGTTCGGGAATACTGTTGCTTTAGGGAGCATGATCTTACTCTAGCCGATATTTGGAACATGAGTGTGTCTCTGAAGACGGCTTTCATACAGGATTGTCGAGTTTGACAGAGGCCTTACATCGAACTTCCTGCAAAGCTTTCGGTGGCTGTCAGTCTGTTTAACCAAGCTGATTGCAGCACACACTGTATGAACCAGGTGCGGTCGATTTTCCACATCGTATGTTTGTTTTTCCCATTGTGATCTAATTTCTATCCAATAACTGCAAGCTTCCTTTCCATTTTGATTGCCGGTAGCTCAATGTTCAGGAAACTACGGCAAACCACTGTTAACTTATGTTTGGGAGGATCACCGTAACCTCATAATATGCCATTTGCTCAATTATAATATTCGTTTGTTGTTCTGCGAAACTTTCTATCCTGTCTTTTGTTCGTTGGAGGCATTTCGTTTTGGGCCATCCAGGTTCATCCTTCAACCTGCAACAGAAAACAAATCTTCAAACCTACCGTTTTGCTTCCACCGTACATCGACATTTAGTTCATCGATACGCAATGAGAAAAAACTTTGATTTAAGGAGTCTACAGTTTTTTCACAATAACGCCCAGAAATGAGAAAGACATTTATAAGACTCACATTGTAAGTAGGCTGTTTAGGTTTTTTTATTGGTAACTCCACCTCTGTATAAAAATCACTGGCTGTGCTGTGTGCAGTCTGTGTCTAGTTTGGATTGTTGTCTGCCATTGTAGTGTTGGGCAGCGGCAGCTGGATGTGAACAGCGCGTAGCGTTGCGCAGTTGGAGGTGAGCCGCCAGCAGTGGTGGATGTGGGGAGAGAGATGACGGAGTTTTGTAATTTGTCATGAACTGCTAGATATATGATGATATTAAGGTAAATACATTGTTTGTTCTCTATTAATATCTTTCATTTGCTAACTATCCCTATCAGTAGTTAGTGCCTTCCGTAGTTTGAATCTTTTATTTAGCTGGCAGTAGTGGCGCTGGCAGTATTGCAGTAGTTCGAGTAACCAAGATTTTTGTGAGGTAAGCGATTTGTGAAATGCATAGGTTAATGTTAGTCAGGGACATTCTTTTGCAGGGATCTTTGATAGTCAGATTGCGTTGCGCTAAAAATATTGTGTGTCAGGTTAAGCACAGTTGTGTATAATTTGTCAAAAGGGGACGTTTCATATGTCGACCCTTAGCCGAGGATACCTCACTGGAATCTTCTGATTTTTTCTTGTAGTTCGTGTAATTAGTGTAGCTATTGTTTATTGCTAGCGCGTAATCATAGAGAGAATTTCCTTTGTTGTGGTAGTTTTTCATTGTTGTACAGTAAAACAGTTGTGGCATGCATGTAGATTTGCAGCAAGTGTTTCGCAGCTGCAATTAACTAGATATTATTTTCAGTGCTATGTTAATGTGTTCTCTTATTTTTGCTCTTCAAATTGTGCTTTTCTGTGTTATCGTGTGAAATATTGCGACAATAATGGCGTGTGAAAAACGTAACACTAGCCTACAAAGTAAACTGAGAAATAATAGTGACGACGAGCGTATCTTATCAGCACCACTGTGTAATGAATTAACAGACATTCAAAGTGGTAATTTGGTAATGGTGCATAGGGAAATGGAGCGGGTTGCAAATAATGGTGTACACAGTGAAACAATTACTGAACAGGGAAACATCATCGATCGATCGGTCGGCAACAGCTCGCCTCAGGAATCCGAAATGACAGGAAATAATCTCGCAAATACTGTAGATTCACGTTTTGGGTCCTCACCGCTTTCTCAAATAAGTCAAGACACATTTTCTGCTTGTCAAAATGTGAATGTTGCCGGTGCAAATGCACTGCCGAAAAGCATAGAGGAACAGATTCCAGACACTAATACATTATTATTGCAGTTAATGCAACAAATGAAACAAAATCAGAGACAAACACAGCAACAGTTAGACACAGTGGAACAAAATCTCAAAAAGTTAGACACAGTGGAACAAAATCTTAAAAAGTTAGACTCATTGGAACAAACTCTTGAACAAACACGTGAAGATTTAACTACTGAGTTACATAACATTGAATCGAAATGTCAAAAAGTCTGTAATGACGTAAAAACTCAAATTTGTGAGCATTTTCAACCTATTTTTTCGCGGCATGAAAATGCATTACAGA
This sequence comes from Schistocerca piceifrons, assembly GCF_021461385.2. Taxonomy (NCBI): domain Eukaryota; kingdom Metazoa; phylum Arthropoda; class Insecta; order Orthoptera; family Acrididae; genus Schistocerca; species Schistocerca piceifrons. The sequence goes on along the minus strand of NC_060139.1, from coordinate 969,371,354 downwards.
ATCACTAAGCAGCCATAAAAGAACTGCAAATTATTGTTCATGAAAATCATGAGACCTTGCAAGCTAAAATTGACTCAGTTGCATCTACCGATTCGGTTACGCAACTTGCAAAAACTCAGGAAAACTTAAAGGACACAGTAGAAAGACACATGGAGGAAATTAGTACATTATCAGAGAAAGTAGTTGAACTTTCGGATCAGCTAAATAATTTATCTACGAAGGTAGATGATAATCTGAATGACACAAAACCGGTAGTCTTTAATGAGACAGAAGAGTGCGAACAAATTAGGAAACTGAAACAAAATCTGAATCAAATTAATACGCAACACCAAAGAGAAATCCGGGAAGTACAAGATCAGTTGGCACAAGTAATACAAAAATTACAAATTTCAGAGGACACTCGCGCTCCAACACGGGAAGAGGGACTTAGAAATACGGAAAAGCCGCAAAATAATAACACAGGGCATTTCGGAAGTTATGAAAGAAATTGGCAATGTGCACCGAATTTTGAGATGGAACGGCCGACACGACCTAACAATAACCGATATGCGACTCGCCGACATGATTATTTTGACTATAAGCTGTTCATTACTACACGTAAATTCAAAACATTTAAAATTCTGTCAACGACATTCATCCACAAGCATGGCTCCATCAATTCTCTCATTGTTTTCCTCCCAACTGGTCATTAGAACACACATTAGATTTTATGTGTGACTATTTAGAGAATGAACCAGCTATAAGAATGCGATTGGTCATTCACGATTGTCACAGTGAAGGTGAATTTTATCATGCCTTCCTCTCAGCTTATTGGTCTCAAGCTACACAAGACCGAGTAAAACATAGCATCATAATGATGAAACATTTCGAACAATCTGAATTTTCCAGTATTGTGAAATATTTTGAAGACATGTTACACAAGAATCAGTATCTTTCAAACCCATAAAGCCCCTCAGAACTCATCCGCATTTGCATAATCAAACTGCCTGAACATTTACGACATATTATTTTAGCAGGACGTTGCAAAGACGTCATTGAAGCTTTTCAAGGACTCTTACAAGAATTAGAAATTGACACTGACAATCGCGGGATGCGAAAACAGGAAAACAACAATTACAGGTCACATCCGTCGCAATTCCGCGAAGAAAGAAGTAATAACTGCACACGACAAGGCTATTCTCACAACACACATCGTGACCAAAACAGACACCACCTGTATGACAACTGTTGGCAGAGTAGTAATAATTACAGGGAAAGATCACCTCTCCGCGGTAGTGACTATCACAGCGACAATCAGAGAAACAGACAATTTGGGAACCAAAATAATTGTTATCAAGGGAGACAGAATAACTTTAGACACAAAGGTCCAGCGCGCAGTTACGATCCAGGGAGAAATTCTCCACCACGTGACCGACAAGAAAGAAACTATGGCATCTACCAACATGACGACAGACAATATGATCATAACGACAGACCTGAATTGCATCAGAACTGGCGGGATTCAAACAGAGCAGGGCCCTCTCGGCAAGGCGAATTTGTAGAAGTTAGGTCTCCTAATCCCAATAACGACGCGCGCCAACAAAGGAACAGACAATGACTCGCACCGTAGGCAGCCGCGTGCGCCGGCTGGCTCAGAGAAAAATAACATAGACGCTAACCTTGAGAAAAATTCCAGTATTCTTTATCGACGTATACCGCATGATAATAGCGTTCAGGTTGAAACTCTGCGTACTAGGAAGAGTAAAGGTTTACACCACATTTCACATGTAAAACCGTTTATTGAGAGATAATCTGCTTTTTAACTTGGTCTTTGCCATAAAACTTTTCACTTCACATTTCTAGTATGCTTTGTCAGACTTAAGAAACTGTTAACATGCAACAATGTTTGAAGTTAAATATCCAGTCTAGAACCTAGAGAACATTTTTAAACAGAAATTACGATTGCATTGTTATAGTGAACAGACGACACAGTGTTGTATTTGTACATTCTTGCTTGTTAGTTGCACGATTACGTAACAACTATCAGGCTCACATACTTAGAACATATACCGGCACTGCTAATGAGATTTTCATGCAACATTTTGGTTTACTTGAAAAGACATTCTTTATTTGAAGTACTTTCTGTGGGATTCAAGATGACTTAGCACTTGGTTTCTTTGACAGCTACACAATTATATCACGACGCTACTAATGTGTGACACAATTTACATTGTTGCTTTTGTGCTGTATCTGCTTTATATCTGCACAGTTTTTCTGAATTCTTCTGGAAAGTAAAACATGTTTAATAGTGACTTTGTGGTATAGCTACAATAAGACAGCCTTTTTTTATTAGCACAACAATAAGTTACAGTGTCGTACTTTCTTGATCACAGTACTGTACGTAATAACTACGATATCTATACGCAAAGCATTTCACTTTTGTTTATCATGAGGTAAGTACATTGGCTTCTGCAGAACTTAGCTTTCGGAGGACGATAACTACGACACTTCCACAGAGATTATCTTACAACAAGACGCACAGTTAAGCGCTACAGTACACGTATTTGAATGATTAATTTTATACTTAAGACATTTATTTTTAAAGATTTTTGAATTACAAAGAAAGTTTTCCGTGATACATTTCATTCCATTGTTGTAATCTGTAACACCTGAGGGTATAATTACATTAATCCTCAGGGGGGTACACGCCTACTTTGTGTACCATGTGTTTGGCAAGCACAAGGAGCCCTAGCTAATACGGTATTTGTTTATACAACTTTACACATCGGTACCATGTTTCTCTAACACACAAATTACACAGCTATCTGATCATTTAACTGAGAGATAAACATTTTTTTTACTACATCAGTGACACATGTTTACGCAATTACAGAGTTGGATTACTTCACACTTACGAAATTGTATTTTGTCTGTACTTTGTGAACTCTTCATATTTTTTCGGACCCATTGTGATATTATGAGAGCTTTGAATGATATATTTGGTATGGGATCACGATTTTTAAAGTACGTTTGAGGTAGATGACACTATTGAAATGAGCAGAGAATTTTTTTAAGTTTTGAAACTATTGCAGAAAGCTATGACGTTTTCAATATTTGACGGAGGTGTTATGATATTATGACGACGACGATGTGTATTATGCTGCTGAGGTATGTTTATGATCAATAAGATGATGCTACCGTATATGAGGAATTTGATTATGCTACATATTTATTATGATGAAATATTGAAGAAGTGTCGACGAATACATATATGAATAATGAGTAGTGGTTAGGGACTCTGATTTGTGGAAAAGGATGTTGGAAACCAAGAATCGTACTTTAAGAGTTATGAAATGTATGTAAATGCGTGAATGTATTACAATGCCGACGAAAATTGTTTTGGACGCTGTTAAATTTACAGGATTTTGTTTCTACAGATTTGTAACCCAAATTCTTGACCTGTGAAATATTTTTATATGAGACTGTCACTGTGGCGGAAACTGCCGTCGTAAATATTTCAGCAAAAAAGGTAAGTGGCCTTGACGTAATGCGTTTTGGGCGCCCAGCTGTGAGATAGTTGTCTGACAAAAGAAAGCCATTAGGTGGAGAAAAAAGGAGACCATTAACCACGCTATTGACATTCCTTTACAGAAAGCATCGCAAATACGACATGCTCATAACTTGGAAACATTCTTACATGTGCACACCTGATTAGGACAAGTGTCTATCTACGAGAATTGAGAGAATTTTTACTAACTTATCAAATGCCTCATGACTACTGAATGATTATTTTATGCTTTGCTTTGTACATAATTGCTTATTTCATTTGATATCTAGTTTCTAGCTGCACTGCAGCATTGGTTAAAATAAAATTTTATAGATGTACTAATATAAATATTTTCTGTCTACAGATCGAGTAAATAATAATTTTTTCAAAAAAAAAATGAGGGAGCACAAAAAGACATTTACCTTCACAGGAACTGCATTCATAATTTTATTTTCAAGTACTTGGTAATTTCTTTTGTAGAATAAATTGTGATGCATCACTCTAGTGTTAAAATGTGACATAGGTATTAGACATGGCCATTTTTAGTGTACTATTTTTTTCTTGCTTGAGCTATGTCATGTTTAGATATATGTTTTTTTTTATTTGCTGCTGCTGTTTGCCAGGCATAATGTTACTGAATTTGACTTTGTATTACGCTGTTAAACCAGTTTACTACTGATTTATTTTTCTTGTTTGCTGCTCATTGCCTTATATTAGTTGTAATTTATGCTGCTTACTTCGCCATTTGTATTTTTGATCATTGCTGTTTGTGTTAATTGTTTTGTGCTGCTGCATTGCCTCGTCCCTTAGTTTAGCATCTGAGCTCAGTAGATTTAAGTTAGCTTAAGTGGGGGTAGACTACATAAGAAACTGACTATGGACAATAGAAAAAAAATGCATTGAGAAGCTATAAGAAACAGATTTGTCAAAAATGAGTATTGTGCACTGAGAAATAATTATTTTGAAAGAAATATGAATAGAATACAGGAAGGAGGTATAGGTAGGACTTTTTGGGAATAATGATGAATGAAGGGAGATCTCCAAGAAGTAAAGAAAGTTTTGTTTGCAAAATACTGCAGTAAAACAAACCCTGTCCTTTCCTTGTGTTATCCCACTATGTGTTTGTGTACCCTTGTGTATTTGTCTTTTTCCTGTCTTTATGTGTCTAGCTAATAAGATTTACGTTGTAGAATTCTCTGATAATATGCTATTTACTTTGTAAAGATGCTTAGACATTATTTATTCTGTTCTGTTTTAATGTTCATGTGTGAAGTTGATGTTTCAAAAGTTGTTCTGATCTTTTATGTATGTACCTATGTCATAATTCCTGTAACACTGATGTATATGTTTATTTCTATTCTTTTGTAAGGCCTGTATTACTACAAATGTTATCTGTATTATTATGTTTTTAATGATGTTTTCTGTATCTTTGTAATTGTATTCTTGTGTTATAAAATTGTAATTGTCACCATTCATCATATTATTAACTTGTAAGTTACATTTCACTGCACACATTTCTGTTGGTCATAGTATATGGACAATATGTGAGAAGTAGGGACTGATAGCGTTTGCACGTGTATTAATAATTCAGCAAGGGACTGGATAACAGCATTGCTGGTTCTGAGGACAATTCCAAACACTTTGTGAGTGCACAAGAGGTGGTTATAGACTTGCTACATTATCCGCAAGACTCTTCAATGGTGATTGTGTACCTGCACAGTTGCAACAGATGGCTGCTGGCCGTCTCTACAAGGACTGCAGTGGGTCTGCATCTTTGATGGCACATCGTTACCATTATTTCTACAAGGACTACAGTGGGTCTGCACCTCTGGTGGCCCACCAATATCGTAATCTCTACCAGGACTACAGTGGGTCTGCTCTGTGATGACCTACCAATACTCTTCAAAACTTCGATTGACTCTGCTGTGGGTTTGCTCTGTTGTGGCCCATTACTTGTCTGCATGTCAAGAGTCAGCACTGTCTTTCCATTGGAAGGACAACACTGCTTCTTCAAGACTGCATGGAAATCCACTACTTCCGCGTGCATTTTCTTTTACTGCTCAGACTTTGAGAAAAACACTGCCTTTTTACTGTGATGAACGATGAGGACTGTCTTTATGGACTGTGAGAAAATTTTAGCTTTTGACCAACAGTGTATCAATAAGTGTGTGCATTTGATATCTTTGTTATTGTAATTATGAAAAATTTTATAAAAAAATTATTGGCCACTGCCCAAAACAATTTGTAAAATTTTTTGTGGAGAGCATGGGGGCTATGTAAGTAGGCTGTTTAGGTTTTTTATTGGTAACCCAACCTCTGTATAAAAATCACTGGCTGTGCTGTGTGCAGTCTGTGTCTAGTTTGCATTGTTGTCTGCCATTGTAGTGTTGGGCAGCGGCAGCTGGATGTGAACAGCGCGTAGCGTTGCGCAGTTGGAGGTGAGCCGCCAGCAGTGGTGGATGTGGGGAGAGAGATGGCGGAGTTTTGTAATTTGTCATGAACTGCTAGATATATGATGATATTAAGGTAAATACATTGTTTGTTCTCTATTAATATCTTTCATTTGCTAACTATCCCTATCAGTAGTTAGTGCCTTCCGTAGTTTGAATCTTTTATTTAGCTGGCAGTAGTGGCGCTGGCAGTATTGCAGTAGTTCGAGTAACCAAGATTTTTGTGAGGTAAGCGATTTGTGAAATGCATAGGTTAATGTTAGTCAGGGACATTCTTTTGCAGGAATCTTTGATAGTCAGATTGCGTTGCGCCAAAAATATTGTGTGTCAGGTTAAGCACGGTCGTGTATAATTTGTCAAAAGGGGACGTTTCAACATCGATATATAGAGGTGCACTTGTTGACGCACTGCTCTTACAGCTGCACAATATGTGCTCCATACATAAGCAAGTAGCGTATTAAAGGAGGAAACTCATGTGTACTCCAGGTTTTAGGATGGTATGAGGAGGACTAATAGGTTACTCGATACTGAAAGGAAAACCCTTACGTCGGTTTGAAAATAATTTGGAAAGGAGACCTATGAGTCAAAGTTTATCGTTTAAATACTCGTATCAGAACTAATTACCATATCAAAAAGTAAAAGTAAATGCAATGGGTTTGTGAGATCTTATTATAAGCCAAATAGTCTCTGACAAAAACATAACTGTAAATATGAGAAGCCTAAATGCACACGTAATTTTTAAACTTTTTGAAGAAAATCACTTTCTTTCAATATCTTTCTGCAGAATGTGTATGATGTTTCAGTTTTTACAACAGTTGTACTGCTATCAAGGAAAGGGCGTTAAAATATTGACCATTTACGTACAAATGACAGTTTATAGTTTATTAAAATGGAAAAGAACATACACAAACGCTGTTTTGCTCTAATTTTTTCCAATTTCTCTTATCTTTTGTTAATATATAATATGTTTTTGTACAATGATAACATATGATATGCTACAAAATATGAAGCTGATTACTTTTTACATCTGGTATTTGTATTTTAAGCATGGTCTGCTCTTATAATTGAGTATTTAATCATTATCTATGTCCTACAGTTCGCTGTCACTTTCACGATCATCACTTGTTTCCATACGTATCGAGTATGCGCTGTAACTGCTTCTTATACTCCGTAGATATGCCACGTATGCATTTCATTGTGTGCTTTGCCTTTTGTTACTTTCACCATGATACTCATTATATGTGCCATCTTGAGGAAGTTCGTTGCTTTTGAAGTGTAATGCTTCACATAGAATGTTGGTGACTATCTTCGATGTTTTTATTGATATCGATAAATGTAGTCCGCTAAGAAATATCAAATCTAAATACTGTACATCAGTCCACTCTTCTGCACTGTAGACTGTATCCAGTCCCTTAATACGAGAAAGCTGAAGTCTCTGTCGCATAAGAGGCATAAATGTCTATGTGTGCCGTCAGTTGTGGCCGAACGGTTCTAGGTGCTTCAGTCGGCAACCGCGCTGTTGCTACTGTCGCAGGTTCGAATCCTGCCGCGGGCATGGATGTGTGTGGTGTCCTTAGGTTGGTTAGGTTTAAGTAGTTCTAATTCTAGGGGGCTAGTTACCTCAGATGTTAAGTCCAATAGTGCTTAGCGCAATTTGAATCATTTGTCCATGAGTTGTACGCAAATGACATTGACTCACGCTGATCGCTCTGTACCAACAAATGGAACAGCCTCACAATGGTATTGTTTCAATTACAATTTGTTAATGTTAAGGCAGACTCGATTCTAATGAAGTCTTTTCTAATGAAGTCCTTCAGTTTGGTTTCTTAACTATCAGTTCATGAAAGGAATACGAGAAGGCACAGCCATCACATACCTGATTAATGCCAATAACGTACAGGTATCACTTGAAGCAGTAAATCATTTAAGTTATCCAGACACGACGAACCTTATACAGCACATTATACTGAGATATTAGAGGCCTAGTCTTACTCTCACTGATATCTGTGCCCTGTTGGGATCCCTGAAGACGGCTGTCATAAAGGACTGTTGATTTTACGCATGTCCTTACTCAGAACTGTGCGCTAAGCTTTCTGTAACCGTTAGTCTGTTTAACCCAGATGATCGCTGCACCTACTGTATGTGAACTAGGTAGGTTCGATATTCAACATCGAACGGTTGTTTTTCCCATTGTGGACTTATGCAGCTTTTCTCTTTCTCTCTTCCTCCCTTACATTATTATTTTTCTTTTTTAAAAATTTTTCCTTTTGGATATCTTAATTTCTTCTCCTCTTGGCGCTTTCACTATTCCTTAATACTTGTATAAGAAATAACATCTAATGCATCCATCTGGATGGCTGACCTTTTAAAGGGTGTGCAAGAAAAGATAAGGTAAAAAATACACGCAACCATCCACCGACGAAAGAAAGTGTGTTCATTAAATGAGAAAATACTGGACAAATTTACCTGAATTTTGCTGTGGACGAAAACACTTTTATCACTTACACCACAAGACTGAGAATCCTAAAAAACTAAGTACTTTTAGAGTATCAACTTAAGTACTCAGAAAGATTTAATGGTCTCAAACTTGACGAATACAAACAAAGTGAAGTGGGAAACTATATACATTCGCGGAAACTAAAGATGTTTTAAGGTTAGTGCTGTTCAGATATGTGGCTTTTGATGGATGAAATAGAATTGCCTTATGGAAAAATAACGAAATATTTATCTTTATGAGACGTATGTGGACAATATTTTTTCATCAGGCGACTTTTCAGAAGCATTTTTATTCAGACTACACATACTAATGAAAACGGAACTAATGTTTACTCCCAAGGACTTTTCTGTATCTTCTATCATCTTATGAAAGTATACTCTCCCTCGTATGTCCCCTCGACTTCATCACTCTTCTCTGAATAACACAGCAAAAACACTCTGTCCCATTAGAGCAAAGTAGGCTTTGTCCCACTTCATCCGTTCAATTGTTTTCTCTGTTTTTTCAGTAGGAAGAACTCGGATCGGGAAAGATCTCCCTCAAAAATTCATTGACATATCTACAGATACAACAATACTTTCTACTTTGTCGTATATGCATTCATTATCTCGATACAACTATGTATCCTTCACATCAACAAGACGTCCTGAGTCACAAACGTCCTTAGGTGGTGCAGTCTGCCTAAATTTCTGTATCACTGAATTCTCTAGGTCACATAATATTCCTTTTGTCCACCTGTAAGTACATTTTGTATCTCCTGCTATCGGTATTATTACTATTATTATTTGGAAATAAACCTATTAGGGCTACAAGGTCGCCAGTTGCCTTCCCTTGTACCCATATTTCTTTCATTCTCTTCCTATGGGCGTCCTTTCTCTGTTCACAACATGTTGTCCCAGTATTCTTTTCAGCTTTTCGTCTACGTCAATTTGCTATTTGAGAGTATTGAATCTGAAGATTTTGAGCAGTATTTTCTGGCAATTTTTGGATCACTTTTGATCTCAGCGTTAAATTTTACCTTGTACATTTTATCTTTGCGCATGCTGTCAAAAAGCTATTTGTTTTGTAAGTTTGTCTGGGTTCATTTTTTCAGTATGTCTACAGAATCTTAATCTGCGGTTTCTAATGTCGCTACGGATGTTTGTGTATTATTTGATTTTCTGATTGCATCTGTGTAATGTAGATCCCCTAGAACTTTTGGGCGTAAAAATTATCTTAGGATTTTGCGTTCCTTTTCCTCAGTGGCTTTATTGACCGTTTTCCTGTTCAAACATAGTTTTTCTGATCCACAAAAGCATTACTATTATTATTATTATTACTGTGGCCAGTAGCAGGGAAAGCAACAGTAGTAGTATTACCATTAACGCTATTAGTTCCTAGTCAGTTTATTGTCATTACATAGATTCATTTATTTTTAATTCTATTAATACCATTTTATTACTTTTGGCATGTTAAAAATGTAGGAAGGGATCAGAAAGCCCTAGTATGATGAATTTAAATAAACAAGTAAATAAGTTGGAGGCGTTGCACAAAGTTGGTCAACAAAGATGGGGAAAGGAATTGGTTGTGTGCTGTCGATAGGAACCCTCCCGGTGGTTAAGGAAACCACAGAGCAGCGGGAAGCGAGGAGCTTAAACGACGGCCCTCCTCTTTAGAGGTCGCGTGGCTTTACCTCTACGCCACCTCGTTATGTTCAGCTCATAGTGCAATCGACGAAGCTAGTTGCATTACTGTACGTGCAGCGTGTAACGACTTCTCTTCTTCATAGGCTGTCGCGCATAGGAAAGTCTGCATTTCCCATTTTTCCTGAATATGGACCCTTCTGTACAAGAACAGAGACGTCGCAGTGGGCAGTAGCCATGATGTTTTGGCTTATCAGTGTGAGAGACTGCAGGGCACTCTAACTTCTGACGCAGTGTTCATAGGGAAGGAGATCATTATTACTTGGTTCCTACATTTGATACGATCTGACTTCACTGATGTGGCGAAATGGGTGGCAGTGGTTAACGCTCTTGCTTGTGTGCTCTAGTGAAGGCATAGCGGTAGGCTTTCTCTGAGTTCGAAAGAAGAGGGTGCCGAGTTATTTGACAGTAGTAAAAGTGTACGGCGGCTTAGAGCCGAGGGGAGCTTTTTTCTCCGAAACCTGGGTGAAAGGTTTTGCCAACAGCCAAGTCCCCAGGTCTCGTTGTGCAGACAGATTGGGAGGCGCCGGTCGCACGGCGGCCACGTCCAAGTAGGGTGACTAGGGCCGAAGAGTCGCCGCAGAGTTGACCGGCGCATTGTAAGATCTGATGGCCGGCAATAAAGCAGAGTATGGGCCGTTGTTGCATAGAAAGCGGATGAGACGGTTGAGAGTTTTTGCGAATTCCGTGGGGCAGGGTAGTGGCTGCCAGGCGTCCAGAATGAGCTACAGAACTTACTTGTGAAGGCCTGAGCCTTTAAGCGAGTCTATGGCTGTTCTTTAGAAAGTACGAAGTGGACACAACAGGGGAGATAACGATCTTTTTACTGAAGGCTGTGGTTCTATCCAATTTATGATTTAGCAAAGACATAGAGTAAACGTGTGGGAAAGAGGGCGCGAGCTGAATTTTTTTTTTCTTTCTCCCAATTAATTTTTAAAGTCGCTGGTTGGTGAAATCTGTGTATGCAGAGCAGGGGGGCGGTCTCCCAGCTTCGAATGCCGAGCTCCAGCTCGTGACTGCCTTGTACTAAGGTGGGTGTAGCCTAAGCATGCAAATGTGCCGTGCTACCGAGCTGCGGAGGAAAGCTGTAGAGAAAGGGATGATCACTCTTGTACTGGCGCTTCGCTAATAAAGAATGGTCGGTCTTTACCTAGATGGTGAGACTTGTGTCCTTTGCCACTGTGCCACTTAGAGCCTGTGCTAGTCACCATCTGAACCGTCAGAGGTACTGCATCTTGCATCACGCACACAACGCGCTATGCTTGAGTGTACTTATTTGTTCTGATTCGGCCGTCTAAACGTTTGACATATTCCGTCACACATAGTAGTGTCACGGAATCAAATTGGTTTGTCAGACCAGCGAACGGGTCCACCTACACACTGGAATCTACCGAGGTTTCAGAGGCTCCGAGGGAAGTACCTGCGTTCCGAATCAACCGAACGTGAGACCGCGGACCTGCATGTTTCCGGGAGCGCGCAAATAATAACACATTGCCGGTGTCCGTGACTGCGCTCGGCGAGCGTGTCATGCTGTGCCGCCCTCACCTGCGGAAGGGTAAAGTATTCGCTGCTACGGCGTAGGGCTCCAATATATGCTTCTCAGCACTCTGTTCTCTGGAACCATATTTTTCTTTATAGAGTAGTAGGACAAAGATGCTTGATAGTAGCGTAATTTTTGGGCCATACGACAGATACACATTTATGAAATCAGATAAAGCGATTAGTTCTAGTTAGTGTGTTGTGTTGATCCCCAGTTGATCACTCTGTGAACCACGGACTGCATATTATTGAAAGCGAGTGCCAGATAAAAATGTCTGTGTGTCGTTTCTTTAGCCATAATTTGTCATGTGATGCTAAGAAAGAATAAATCAGTTGTTATTTAGACCACTATTCCTCCAAGTGTTCTGATTTACATGCGCCGGCCACGGTGGTCGTGCGGTTCTAGGCGCTCCAGTCCGGAGCCGCGCTGCTGCTACGGTCGCAGGTTCGAATCCTGCCTCGGGCATGGATGTGTGTGATGTCCTTAGGTTAGTTAGGTTTAATTAGTTCTAAGTTCTAGGGGACTGATGACCACAGCAGTTGAGTCCCATAGTGCTTAGAGCCATTTGAACCACCTGATTTACATTACCTTTGCCATTTTATTAAAGTCTTGGTTGCAACTGATAGAGCCCAGAAGCTTGCAAGAGTACATCCATTTTATAATATGTGTGGATTCTGAACTGGAACGTAATTAGATACGTCGAACAGAATAACCTCCTTCATGGCAACAGCATGGATTCTACAAAACCCAACTCCCGCAATTCGCACACGGTATTCTGAAAGCCACGTATCATGCCAGGCAATGCAGTATTTCTAGATTTCGGAAAAGAATTTGAGTAAGTTCAGCACCAATGTTTCTTAACGAAAGTAATAATATATTCTGTGCGACAGCGTTAGAAAAACAAAACTGTTCAAAGTGTTATTGTTCCTAAGGGAACCAACTGCTGAGGTCATCGGTCCCTAGACGTACACTCTACTTAAGCTAACTTAAACTAACTTAGGCTAAGAACAACACAAATCCCAATGCCCGAGGGAGGACTCGAACCCCCGGGGGGAGGGACCGTACAATTCAGGACTTGGTACCACTAACCGTGCGGCCTCTCCGCGCCACGAACAAAACAGCCATTAACCCATGAGCATAACAGCGTATAAGGAAACAGAGATTATTTGATAATAAACATAACACAAATAGTTATTCTGAGTGGGAGTCATTGAGGGACAAGCCAAATTTAGTTCCCGTCTCACGAAACCATGGTGTCGAAACTTCGTAGACGCCATTTAATTCTTGGAAGGTGATACCTTGTAGAAATTCACATAATATATGAATATGTAACTGACTCAGGATATGTAACTGACGAATTACAAGTGGCTTCAGTTGCGCCACAAAAATAATTCAAGCACAATACCTGCCCATAGACAATTGCATGGTCTTATTCATAACAGTAATAAAAATGTTTCCAATTTTCCGGAAGGATAGTGATCAGATATTGCTGAGCTGTTACGGTACACAACCTACATTCTAGTCCGTATTACGTATGCGGAATGAAGCAGTGTTAGGCATGTCAAGAAATGTCAGTTAATTTTCTTCGAATTACAATGGAATCGTCTTTGCTTGATAAATAAGAGAACTATCATGCTGATACGGAGAACATCTGATTACAATCTGCTATAGTATGAAATAAAGCTGTTGTCTCATTTCTTCGGTCGTTTTACAAACCAATACATGTTATGATCCGAGGATAAATAACACAGACCAGCTAGAGACCAGTTCGCTGTCGTAGTAACAAGTTCCAGAGAATAATATGTGGCATACATCCACCGTAACGTTGCGATTTCGGTTGAGTGTCACATAAGCCAACCTGGTTCAGCACTGCAACCTTTTTTCGCTACTTCACAGTACAATGATGATCATTTTTTGTTTCATCCTGTGTGATATTACGACTCATTCTTATGACATGTGTTATATGCAGAGTGGCATGGAATCAAAGGTCGAGTCATTCTGTTACTGACTTCCCTAAATGTCTATATTACTCACGCTTTGTGGGCTCTGACCATATAAATCACTTTCTGAAACTACGAAATACGCAACTAAGTACTGGTTAAATTATGAACATTACTTAAGAGGCCGGCCGCTGGTGGCCGAGCGGTTCTGGCGCTACAGTCTGGAACCGCGCGACCGCTACGGTCGCAGGTTCGAATCCTGCCTCGGGCATGGATGTGTGTGTTGTCCTTAGGTTAGTTAGTTTTAAGTAGTTCTAAGTACTAGGGGACTTATGACCTCAGCAGTTGAGTCCCATAGTGCTCAGAGCCATTTGAGCCATTTTTGAACTTAAGACTTATTATTTTCAGGTTGTGAACAGCTACATTCGTGTGTTGGTGAATTCGTAAGGGACCAAACTACTGAGGTCGTCGGTTCCTAGACTTCCACACTACTTAAACTAACTTATGCTAAAAACAATACATACATCCATGCCCGAGGGAGGACTCGAACCTCTGATAAGAGGAAGCTGCATTCTTTTGTAAACAGTTTCAGATTGAGTTAAAACTTATGTTGTTTATCAAGCGGCTGCTTATTAAATTTCGCGTTAGATACAAAGGTCGATGGAGATTTTTCATTGCTAGTTTAATGAGAAATAAATTTACAATGAGATTACGAGAACATTTCCATCAATAAGCTGTGATTCAGTTATTTCCAAATGCTGTGGATGAAATCTTCTGATGTTTCAGAGTTGTACTGATGCAGAATCTTCAGAACACACCACGCCAAAAACGACCAGGTCCCCCAGTTGGCGGCCCTGGTGGGCCAGTAGGTTGAGGTCCACCAGTAGGCTGAGGTTCACCAGTTGGCTGCGGCCCTCCAGTTGGTTCAGGACCTCCAGTAGGTTGGCCTGTTGGGTCAGGTCCTCCAGTTGGTGGACCAGGTGGTCCAGTTGGTTCAGGGCCTCCAGTGGGTTGGCCTGTTGGGTCAGGTCCTCCAGTTGGTGGGCCTGGTGGACCAGTTGGTTGTGGCCCTTCAGTTGGTCCAGGAGGGCCAGGTGGAGTCTCTTGGCTGCGGCATGCTGATACCTACCGTAAAAACATGTACTATAGAGTATATCATTCATTCAGTTTCGAAAGAATCATATAACATCAATATTATTGGCTATCAGTTGAGGTTGTAATACAGATTGGCCCCAAGAGTCATACCAGGCTTCCGGATTACATGCTCGCTGTGATGTGTGCTCTTGTTTAATATCTATAGATCTACAATAATGCGTGTTAGAAAAGTTATTTTTGACATCTTCTGAATATGTCAGCAAAGAAGCTGCATGCAAAAGATAAATGGTCGCCACTCCTTGTGCCAAATTATTCTCATTTTTTTTAATATACTTAAAGAAATCGACGACACTTGTGAAGTAGGTAAGCTGTCAGACAACATCACGGCTTGCAAACTGGTACACCTCACAGACGAGGGCACTATCTACGACTTATCGCCTATCTCAAATGTAGTGCAAAACTTTTTCATTAGAGCTACAGTAGATTTCTGCACCGGTGAAGACATGGAAAGATACAATTAACGGCTGCTGAAGCAGCTGGCAACAACGATGTGATAAAACTAAACATCGTTTCTCTACCAAGCAGCTGTATTTGAATTTGTGATGCATACATTTACACAAACGCGAGGAAAATGGAAATAACTTGTCGACAACAGCGTTACTGGAGACGGAGCGCAAGCTGAGATTCGTGAGCGAAATTCGTCGTGTTTTCTTGCAAAGAAACCAGCGCTAAATTTGCGTTAAGCTATTTAGGCAAAAGATAAAAATGTAAAATTTGAATGGCCAGTGGAGATTAGAATCGTTTTCGTCTCGAACGCGAGTTCAGAGTCTTACTTAATATCCGGGAATCCTCGGGCCATATAAGTTAACTGTCTCAATGTTTGTAATTAAGGAAAGTATTACAGAAATCTTGAACCGTCTTACCTGGCAAATGGCCGAAGGAAAATGTCACGGACACAGAGTTGTCAGAAAAAGTGCGAAAAGCTTGTAGGCTTAAGGGTATTGCAGGATAGGTTGTGCTAAGAAATAATTATTAAAAAAAATCCATAATTTGTACTGAGTCAATTAGCTTTGACGTTAGGCAACAGGCCGTTGCGTGCTTAAATTCAAGCAGCCCGCCAGAGACGGTGTCACCAAATGTGTTCTTCGTTTCGTTTCCGAAAACCGGACAAGAGAGCGATACAGACAATGGACGTGGGGCGGTAGTAAGGCCCGAACCCGAGACAAAGGCTGAGCGGTCTCGTGTGCTATCGTCTACGCGACGAGAACAGCTGATACAGATTGTCCTTGTGAGCCACTTGAGTTTGCGCGCGACTAGCCTGATCGGCTAACTAGAGTCCTAATTTACTCTGAAACAAAGCAACGTGTCGATTTTTTTTTCATAACAATTATTACTCAGCACAATGTACCCCGCAGCACTTTTACAAGATTTTGAGACTGTTCCTGACTGCACTGTATACCGAATACATACTTATAACTAGTAGATCTGGACAAAAGGAGAAAATCCTTGGCCGCAATACTGCATCTGACTTCTACCTATTTAGACTTTTTCAAGCTAAATTCAAATTGACTACGGCACGCACAGAGAAATAAGCAATCACAATCTCACTCGTCGCCATTAGAGAAAGTGTAGTATGTATAGAGGTTGACTCTCCTAAGAGACATCAGGTGCATTTTCTCCCGTGTTTCGGCAGATACACGCAGTTTGGTTTTTGTAAGGTGCAGCTCGAACCAGCCCAAACTAATATATATCAGAACGTCTTTCGTACGCCGTTCAGTATCAACGGAAAGCCCCGCTTTGCTTCTCGTTTCAAACAAAACAATTTTTATAGCGGAATTGTCAAATTCCGCCTGTTAGGTAGAGCGTTGGCATATTAGGCTAGAGCGATATTCGTTGTATCGATGTACATTAACAGGGACATAAAAACACAAACCAGTAGTCCGGCAACAACAGTACTGCCCTGACCTGTGCTGACTGCAACCGCTATGCGTCAGCGCTGCTCATGCGGTGTTGGAGTACTTGTTGTTCTTCGTGTTTTACTGTCGCTGTTGATGCATATCGATAAAACGAATATCGCACTAACGTGGGACCACGCCACATGTAGAACTGCGCTTTGAAAATAATTTTGTTTGTAATGGGAAGCTAAGCGGGGCTCTCTGTCGACAATGACAAGTGGAGGCCGCGAATTGTGAAATTCAGATATGATTCATACGGCGCATAATAAAAGCTCATGGCCAGAGGTGTAATGTGACAAAGCACCAAGATGCACTTCTCAGCCGTTGTCGAGAAAATCGACAGTTAAAAGAAACCGTTGCGGTGAAATACTCTCTATGATTAATAACTTTCTACAGCGTCGTGGTGCAGTGGTAAGCTTTCGGGTTTGTAATCCGAAGGTTACCCGATCGAATCTCGCGCTATGCAACTTTTTTTTTTTAGTATTTGTTTTTTGTAATTCAAAATATACATATACATATATATGTATATGTATATAATTCCCGGAAATCAGTTGATCAGTTGCAACAATTATGCATATAATAAGTTGTTGAAAGTCGTTTGTCGTGGAAAAACTGGCGACTTCGAACATCATTATGTTTTCCGCAAACAAAGTTGTATTTCACAAATGTTATTAATTGTCTTCATAATGTTAACCACGTATAGTTAACGGAAGACGTAGAAACGATATTCCGAAACGAATACGTATAGTGTAAGTCAAACGTTCGAATTAGAATAGAGACCCCACGAACACAAATTTGCTGTGGCAGGTATGAAATATAAACTCCGTTACTCGCTCGTTACACTTGAAGGACAGATGTTGAATGGGCCGAAACGAGCCGCCGCATAACAGCGTAGTTGCCTGCTAACTTCGAAAGAAGGTAGATGCGGTCCCTAGCGCAACTTATAACATCGTCGAAAATCAGTGCGGACGGGAGAGCTTTGGTACACCCTGTTAAACAAACGGAAAAATGGAGGCGGTACAATTGGAGAGCGATCCGCCTTCACCAACATGCATAAGCAATTCATTAATAGTTTATATATATATATATATATATATATATATATATATATATATATATATATATATATATTTGAATTACAAAAAACTAATAATAAAAAAAAATTGCATGGCGCGAGATTCGATCCGGCGACTTTCGGATTACGAACCCGGGCGCTTACCGCTGCGCCACGGCGCTGTAGAAACTTTGTAATCGTAGAGAGTATTTCACCGCAATGGTTTCTTTTAACTGTCGATTTTCTCGACAACGGCTGAGAAGTGCATCTTGGTGCTTTGCCACATTACACCTCTGGCCATGAGCTTTTATTACGCGCAGTATGAATCGAATCTGAATTTCACAATTGGCGGCCTCCACTTGTGAGTGTCGCTTGAAAGATATTTATGAGCAACGTATTTTTGGGCCGATTCCAGCTACACATTGCAAAACGAAATTGAAAATATCTGCCGAAACACCAGAGAAAACACGCCTATCACTCTTAGGGGAGACACCCTGTATATGTGTGCCTGATCGTATTATAAACGTAAAAGAAGTGCAACAAAATTTACATCTTAGTATATGCTTCGCCTGAGATATGTACGTGATTGTTAATGTGGTAGAAAAGACAAATGGAGCACCAGTCACGATTTATACTTTTCTCATTCCACACTACTCACCGCAAGACACAGGAGAAGAGCTGCCACTGTCGCCCTCATGTTGATGGAAGTGCTGAGGTGAGCGCGGGCTGCAGAGCTTTTATAAGGCTCGCCACTGCGTGATGTGGTGTAGTCGAACCGAACATGACAGGAGTCCTTTTGGGATCTGATTGTACGAGAAGGTCACGGAAGACAGCTGCTACGAACTGTATAGCTCTCATTTGCTCCTTTGTTCTTCGACACACGCTTATTACCGGGCTTCGTGCTGCCTCAGCACGCCATGTTAGTCTGTGGTCCTATCGGAAGCTGCAGTTGCTCTCATTAGCGCACAGACTGTAACACAAGGTTTTATCGGGTGACATTGTATCCTACACCTCTCAGCGTACGGTTTTCATTTCAATAAAAGCTTCTGATCACGTGAATCTTCGGTGCAGTGTGTGTCACAAATAGTATACGATTTACATTGTTCCATTCATGCAGGTTCTTTGTTCCAGTTGTTGAAAAGATTCTGGTCTTCCGTCTAAGCCGTTCACTAAGACAAGCTTACAGTTTTCTTTCAAGAAGGATACAACTGGCGCCCCCGGCTCTCATAAGGACCATATCTTTATCTGTTGCAGAATTTCTTCCACAGCTGAATCACTGTTCACACTTTTCAGTTTGTCGCATGTGTCCTTAATAGTTAAATTTTAGAGATATGGTTCGGGAATACTGATGGAATCTAACCTCGTAATATGCCATTTGCTCAAATATAATTTTTGTTTGTTGTTCTGCGAACGTTTCTATCCTGTCTTTTGTTCGTTGGAGACATTTCTTTGTGAGCCTTCCAGGTTCATCCTTCAACTTACAACAGCAAAAAAATCTTAAAAACATAACAAGTTTAGCTTCAACCGTACACTGACACTTAGTTCATCGAAACGGAATGAGAAAAAAAGTTTGATTTAAGGAGTCTACAGTTTTTTCACAATAACGCCCAGAAATGAGAAAGACATTTAGAAGACTAACATCGATATATGGAGGTGCACTTGTTGACTCACTGCTGTTACAGCTGCACAATGTGTGCTCCACACATAAACAAGTAGTGTATTACTGAAGGAAACTCGCCTGTACTCCAGGTTTTATGATGGAATGAGGAGGACTAATAGGTTACTCGATACTGAAAGGAAAACCCTTACATCGGTTTGAAAATAATTTGGAAAGGTGACCTACGAGTCAAAGTCCATCGTTTAAATACTCGTATCAGAACTAATTACCAAATCAAAAAGTAAAAGAAAATGCAATGGGGCAGTGAGATCTTATTATAAGCTAAATCGTCTCTGACAACATAACTGTAAATATGAAATGCATAAATGCACATGTATTTTTCAAACTTTTTGGAGAAAATCACTTTTTTTCATTCTCTTTCTGGAGAATGTGTATGGTGTTTCAGTTTTTACAACAGTTGTACTGCTATCAAGGATAGGGCGTTAAAATATTGACCATTTACGTACAAATGACAGTTTATAGTTTTTTAAAACGGAAAGAACATACGAAAACGCTGTTTTGCTCTAATTTTTTCCAATTTCTCTTATCTTTTATTATTATATAACATCTTTTTGTATAATGAAAACATACGATATGCTACAAAAATATAAAACTGATTACTTTTTACATCTGCTATTTGTATTTTAAGCATGATCTGCTCATATAATTGTGTATGTAATCATTATCTATGTCATACAGTTCACTGGTAACTTTCACGATCATCACTTGTTTCCCTAATTACCGAGTATGAGCTAGATCTGCTTCTTATACTCTGTAAGTATGGCAACTTTCTTTTTTAAAAAAGTTTTCTTTTGTGGATCTTAATTTCTTCTCCTCTTGGTGCTTTTACTATCACTTTTCACTTATATAAGAAATAACAAGTAATGCATCCATCTGGATGGATGAACTACTAAAGGGTGTGCAAGAAAAGATAAAGTAAAAAATACACAAACGTCCACCGACGAAAAATAGTGTATCCATTAAATGAGAAAATACTGGACAAATTTACCTGAATTTTCACTTTTATCACTTGCACCACAAGATGAAGAACTATAAAAAACTACGTACTTTTAAGGTATCAAGTTAATTGCTCAGAAATATTTAATGACCTCAAACTTGACGAATGTAGACAAAGTGAAAGGCAGAGTCCATGAAGCGGGAAACTATATACATTCTCGGAAACTCACTGGTACCGGCAGAGGTTCGAGTCTTCCCTCGGGCATGGGTGTGCACTTTTGTCCTTAGTATAATTTAGGTAAAGTAGTGTGTAAGCTTAGGGACTGATGACCATAGCAGTTAAGTCCCATAAGATTTCACATACATTTGAACATTTTTCGGTTCAAAAGCTTTTTAATGTTCAATGCAAAAATATTATCGACGAGTTTTCCAAATGGCTTGCTCATAAGGACGTAGAAGTAAATGATAAATTAAGTTGTGGACTAGAAGTAAGTGATTCTCTCAACATCGCTATGTCCGAGCAAGACAACTGCAGCGAATCCATAAAATCCGAATTAATTCCAATCAAACTCGCTGCAAATAAAGATTTGCCGGAATAACGTGAAAGAGTAAATGCACAAATAGTAAACTTGCAGCAAGAATTGTCTACAGTCAAGGGTATGGTTCAAGACACCCCAACGATTGCTAACCACGACAGTTACGGCATCCTACTGCTGCAGATCACATCCCATATGGTAACGAAACAAATTTCAATACCTTATCGCAAAATCGTATACCATATGAAGTAGCGACAGCACCATCACTCTCTTCTGTGCTGTTCGACGGAAGTTTCCTCAAACATAGACAAATCCAAGTCATTATACCCAGCGAAAATACTCCAAATGATATTGTGTTCATACGAGCTTTGAAAGATGTGTTATCACAGTGTTGGGATGAACAACAAAAATTTCGTTTCACAAGAGGATACATACAAGATGCGGAGCATAGGGTACCACAGGCACAGTAGAACTCCGTCAAAGCTAAGAGCAGCTTGAAAGAGCATAGTTATCCGAATATTGATTAAGAGGCAATGAAGAGATCTTAAGGCAAAGAGAACTTTAGTCGATGTATTTCCATAAGAAACAGAGTAGTCTCCACGGATACACAGGAATATTTACACGAAACTCGTGCTGGGGGGAGCTGCTTTCTCTCAAAGATGTGTTAAGAATGCTGAAAGCAAACTTACCTTTCGATATTCGTGAGAAACTTGTGCATTTACCTGAAGAGGATCTGGAATATTTTACGTCTGTTCTGGATTCATGAGGACGTTAAGGTCTATAATCACAACAATAATGGCCACAATAGCGGGCTGCATTCAGTGAGGATATGAAGGTACATAAACACAACAACGGACACAATAGTGCCCAGCATTCAAGTCAGCTGCGTCCGCCAATCCTTGGCACCGGGCGTCCTAATGGCTACCTTGCCACTCCTGTGACGCCATCTTCTACGTCACGCAGGTATGATGCGCGCCACGCAGACCCTAGCCCACTGAAATCGAATAGTAATAACTGCAGAAAGTACAATAACAATTTGTACCACGCTGGTTACGAAGGTAAGGGGACTAGACAAAATTTTTGAAATAACGACAACAGTTACTGAAATCGAAGCAAAGAAAATCAGAACCTAGGAAATGTAGCCAATGCCTACCCGCACACTAGTTACAAACGAAGTGCACTAATGCTAGTTGGCCAAATCGAGGACATTCGGTAAACATTGTTGAAGTTACTAATTAACCACCTTCAACTATCCGTACTGAAGATTCATCAATGTAATTCTGACCTCATTAAGTCTTCCGATGATGATCGCATCAAGTATTGGAGCCACTCAAGACATCACGTAGATCTGTTAAGGTATACTGGCAGAACTGATGTCAGAGATTACTTTACTAGCATCAACCTAAAAATACTAACTACACACTGGTTTTTAGTGCAAGCCTCAATACGAAATAGTATTGGATACAGGTGCCTCTAATAATTTCTTATCACAGAACTTGCGAACTGACATGTGTAGCAGGAAAATAAGCGACAGTATCCACCAGCAGAAAATACCTGTGTTGTTCGTCGAGAGGACTGATTTCGAGATTAAAACTGGGGAGACAGGCATCAAAGAAAAAAATTTTTTGGTCATTGACTGCCAGCGAAACGGTTATAGAAACTGTTGCGAAAATTACCAAATGTTTGGGAGATTCCATTTCTAACACAGATGTAGCAGCTACTAAGTCACCTCTTCCCTACGTCTAAATTACCATGTTAAGAAAATTGGACACGTAGGAACAGACTTGCGACGATGAGCAAAGCAGCGTACGCTAGCTATTCAGTTCAGCAAAGCTGTATTCCGTGTTCTTATTATACAACAATCTCTTTCACTGTGTCAGTTGGACTGTGGACTCCATATGGATCCTTTGTTGACGAGTTACGACTGTTACTCGTCACGCAGTGGCAGCTCTCCTTTTGTGCTTTGTGGTAAGTAGTAATGGCTGAAGAATTTAAAAAAAATACGAATAGTAATTGGTGCTCCAAATGGTTATACTAATACCTTGACGACTGCATTCCATTTTGTAGATGACGTCATACATGAAGTTGTAAAATTTGGTGTACCAATTCTTTTGCGTTCATAACAATGCATTCTCTAAGTTCTGTGAGAGAATGGCTTTGCTTGTATCTCTCTATGGTAACTCTAGTCAAACTCGGCTTCATGACGACAAAGCGCAGATAATGGTCAAGAGTCCAGTATAGCCATGGAGATTTCGCTGAGAACCATGGCTAACACTAATAGGTATGTGTTCGTTGAATAATTGGCGCCTTACTGCGACTGCCTGGTAGACTCTAAATTTATATATTTCAGATTCGATTAGATTAGATTAGATTAATACTAGTTCCATTGATCATCAATACGATATTTCGTAATGATGTGGAACGAGTCAAATTTTCCAGTACATGACATAATTAAGTTAATTTAACAACATAATTAAGTTAATATAACAACATTTATATTTTTTATTTTTTTAATTTTTTTGTATAATTTATGTTTGTTTTTTTCTTTTTTTTCTTAATTTATGTCTAAAAATTCCTCTATGGAGTAGAAGGAGTTGTCATTCAGAAATTCTTTTAATTTCTTCTTAAATACTTGTTGGTTATCTGTTAGACTTTTGATACTATTTGGTAAGTGACCAAAGACTTTAGTGGCAGTATAATTCACCCCTTTCTGTGCCAAAGTTAGATTTAATCTTGAATAGTGAAGATCATCCTTTCTCCTAGTATTGTAGTTATGCACACTGCTATTACTTTTGAATTGGGTTTGGTTGTTAATAACAAATTTCATAAGAGAGAATATATACTGAGAAGCTACTGTGAATATCCCTAGATCCTTAAATAAATGTCTGCAGGATGATCTTGGGTGGACTCCAGCTATTATTCTGATTACACGCCTTTGTGCAATAAATACTTTGTTCCTTAGTGATGAATTATCCCAAAATATGATGCCACATGCAAACAACGAGTGAAAATAGGCGTAGTAAGCTAATTTACTAAGATGTTTATCACCAAAATTTGCAATGACCCTTATTGCATAAGTAGCTGAACTCAAACGTTTCAGCAGAACATCAATGTGTTTCTTCCAATTTAATCTCTCATCAATGGACACACCAAAAAATTTTGAATATTCTACCTTAGCTATATGATTCTGATTAAGATCTATATTTATTAATGGCGTCATACCATTTACTGTACGGAACTGTGTATACTGTGTCTTATCAAAATTCAGGGAGACTCCATTTACAAGGAACCACTTAGTAATTTTCTGAAAGACGTTATTGACAATTTCATCAGTTAATTCTTGTTTGTCATGTGTGATTACCATACTTGTATCATCAGCAAAGAGTACTAACTTTGCCTCTTCATGAATATAGAATGGCAAGTCATTAATATATATTAAGAACAACAAAGGACCCAAGACCGACCCTTGTGGAGCCCCATTCTTTAGTGTGATGTCACATTCAAGACTATTACTGGTAATTTACTTAATGTTATTTTTTTACAGGTCCTCCTAATGACTTAAGTGAAATGAATTTGCTACAAAAATTCAAGTTTTTGTTCATTCTCTAATAAACTTGTCCTCGATGAGTTTTTGAACCCTAAAGTTTTCCAACTCCATTGTATGTGTGTAACCTCCCCACAAAAAAATATAATTTTTAAATATTATTTGGTTAATGATTCTATTTGTAGCGTAACCTCAGAACAAAACTGGTTCCCATTTAATGTACCCACAAAATTCTTTTCTCATTTAATATAAGCTCGAAACAGAAAAATTCCTAAACCTTGTAATAAAAAATAGATTCAGTAACCTGGTAAAATTTGGACGACAGCAGTGCTGCGTCATGGCCCTGTAAGATCATTCTGAATAAAAAGCAAAAATTCTCACCTCGATAAAGTCGGCAACTATCTGCTCTTACAATAGCTCTTTTCCGGCACAGCTCTATGCAATGCTGGCCTATACATTTGTTATTTATGAAAGAAAGCAAATGATTTTTCTTTTGCAACAATCGGAATGATCATGCATTGAAAAAAGTATTAAATTCTTTAAATTGAAATGAATGCTTGTTACTATTAGGACATTTTTAAAAGATATACATGGGAGTTTACATAATATTACTAGATATGCGCGAGGCTGCTTTTTTTTTACCTTATACAATAATACTCAGGCTCTGGCATAGCTGCACCGCGACCGACCCAGCCAACATGATACACCAGACCAGACGAGAGCAGACACACAGGGTAAACTTATCAGATCTTTGTTGACCATAGTTTTACCATATGGTTATGGACCATTGTCATGCACTCAGGCATGCAGAGATCTATAATTCTAATAGAACAGGTTTTAACTTCGCTTGTTATTAACTATGTCATAGATAATTATATAGCATTTAATATATTCTAGTTTGCAACTGATAATGCTTCTAATGTGACTGATGGGAACCTCGAATCTTCTGTCTTTGTCACTTCTCTAATTAATTTAGTATGGGATGTTAGGAGCTCTGGTTATCATTTATTGTGTATCTCAAGTATGGAAGATGTCATTTTCATTATCAGCTTAAGCTCACCTTCCTAATATGTCATAGAGAGGTTCAAAGGTCTTGAAAACGAGCACACTTCACTGTAAATTAACCTACAAAGATGGGCTTACGCAACAATCCTACTTACCTTACTTGATGCCTAAGAATAGCATGTTCTTAGTTACTGGCAGGTAGTCTTTTGAAATATTGGAATGTATGACATGCTTTACAGCATAACATTGTACCACCAAAGGTGACAGCATACCGCAACAGGAGACTCCACCTGGCCCTCCTGAACCAACTGAAGGGCCACAGCCAACTGGCCCCCCTGGCCCGCCAACCGGACGTCCTGATCCAACAGGTCAACCTACAGGAGGTCCTGAACCAAGTGGCCCACCTGGTACACCAACTGGAGGTCCTGAACCAACAGGTCAACCTACTGGAGTTCCAGAACCAACTGGCCCACCAGGCTCACCAACTGGCGGTCCTGAACCAACAGGGAACCTACTGGAGGTCCAGAACTAACTGGTGAACCTCAGCCTACTGGCCCACCAGGGCCACCTTACAGGGGAACCCGATGGTTTTTTGCGCGGTGTGTTTGAGGATTCTGCATTAGTACAACTCTAAGATATCAGCAGTTTTGGTCCGTGCCATTTGTGATGAACAGTTTCAGAATTTACCGATGAAAATCACGATAAATCGTTGTACATCTCACTGTAAATTTCCTTCTCATTAAAGTAGCAATAAAAATCTCCATCAGTACTCAGTATTTTCATGTGCTGTGAACTGTACGAAGAACCCATTTGGGCCGGCCGAAGTGGCCGTGCGGTTAAAGGCACTGCAGTCTGGAATCGCAAGACCGCTACGGTCGCAGGTTCGAATCCTGCCTCGGGCATGGATGTTTGTGGTTTCCTTAGGTTAGTTAGGTTTAACTAGTTCTAAGTTCTAAGGGACTAATGACCTCAGCAGTTGAGTCCCATAGTGCTCAGAGCCATTTGAACCATTTTGAACCCATTTGGTAAATAACAAAAGCTGTAACTACCAAGGGTCCAGTGTTAGTTTTGGGTTAGTTGCATTGATGCCAGGTCTCCCCCCCTCTCCTCTCCAGGCAGTGAAAGTACATGCCTCCCTCTGCTGCCTCTGTCATTGTTAGAGGGCCAGTGTGAAATAATTTTAATATTGTGGCCAGTAGCCATGCATGAGAGTTGCTGGTAGAGTATGCGAATAAATATAATAACCGACCCACTCCATGAATTGCCAGGGGAAGGTAATACATGCCTTCTAGCTAGAGACTGCCACCAATACTAAGATGCTTCTATACATATTATCATGATCAAATGGCTGGCTTTGCTGATGCATTGTAGTGGTGCACTGCATAAAAACAGGTAACTTCTGACATAGATCATGGTCATGTGTAATTCTTTTAAAATTAGTCTTACTTCAGCACGCGGTTTGAATATTACAGTTGCATCCGACTGTAACGACAACAACATCTTGGCGAGAGACTACCAGAGCCATAAAATACGGCCATGCCTACCGTGATTGGCTTGTCACAATGCTGAGAACGTGCCACTGTACTGGCTAGAATTCAACTCTGATGTATGTTTCAGAGTGATGGCTAATCTGCACGAATACACCTCATTGCGTTTATAGGGCATCCCCAATGATGCCGACACGCTTGAGTGAAGATTACCCTCGACAACTCAACAACTGACATTCACAGACGCCGCCCTTAACTTGACACACACCTTCACAGAGGCCGCCCTTTACTTGACACACACGCAGTAAGGGCCTAGTGTACCAGCATCTGTAGCAAAGCTGAAGCCTTAAACGCTCAGCTGACCTCTGTCATCACACAAAGTACTTGTCTAAATAGCACAACTCTCTGCCCTCTCTACCCTCTGTAGGAGGTACTAAAGACCATAGTCGATCAGTCCAAAGAGGCAGCATGAAGCGGCAAGATCGACAAGGATGACGGAAGGAAAAATTTACTGCGATTTGCATTAAAATGCTTTGAGATGAAGCGGCCATTTGGATGCACGTTACGTGTTTCGGCATTCCGTGAGTTTCGAAGACTATAAAATACAAAAAATGGTATCAGAAGATATGAAAGTATGTTACATTACACCACTGTTGAGAGATAGAGTATGACGAGTAGCATATAGCTGTCTAGCTTATTGCCATTATGTCAATCACATAAAATTGTTCATTAGATACATTGTATCATGCGACAATTGTCAACTGCTACATAGGCACAAATTGGAAGAAAAGGGGAATAAACTTCTAGGTGACAATGGATACGTGGCACATACAGCATATATTTGATTACAACTACGTTTGCATCGTTACACTGAATAAAACAATATCATCAGTAAGCAATTCACGGAAGTCACCTTATAATGATTTACAAAAAGAAATTTCTTTACAAAACGATGTGTAACATATCTTTTGAGTGGTCGAAAGTAGTACGTTGGAGGAACACGCTGAGTGGCGCTAAGGTACATGAGGCCAACAGTCTGTTATCAAACAATTGTTTTTTGACAACATAAAAATTATTGGTATCAGTAAAACTTCATAAACATCATTTTATTAAAAATCACGAAGTCTAGAAATACCAGCAGAGGCATGAGCATGAGGCATGTAGCATTCACTAATAAGGAACAGGAGTCACCCATGCATTGCTATTTTCGTCACTGAGAACGCATGTAGGTCTATACAGGAAATTCAAACAAGTTGGGAAGACGGAATCTTGGAACCCAATACATCAATTCAATCAACAGTATATGGGAACAATCCCAAGTTGCCTGATGTAGCTGGAACTCATTAACCTTCATGCATCAGTATAATTAAAACCCCATCGAAAATAAAATTATACAAAAAACAGCTCAATATAATTGCATTGGCAGTTGTGCTACCTTACATAACTTGTTCCCTTTTACTTATGTTACTTGTCACAACTATTTTTATTCTTTTTTGTTTGGTGCACAAGATGAGTAAATGTCAAATAATTTACTACACATATAGTGGCAAGTGCTCTTATTGGTAATGGGAGGCCGATGGAGCGTTCATAAGCTGCTACTCAGCGCTTGACGCTGCACAAGTTGAAAACTCCTGAAAACAGCGCTACTGTAGTTGCTTCACAACGCTTTCGCGTTATTGTATTAAAGTTGTCATTTTATAAACATTTATGCTCACGGGAGTACAAACAGTATTACAAGATTTTTCAATACTCCGGGATTAATCTTGTTTACTTTGCACCAGCCCCATTCCTTTAATTGCGTTATGGCATTTTACAGTGTTGGTTATTCACAGAAAACAGTTTTATGGTCACAGAACCACGAAAGATCATATGTACGTTATTTTACCAGTGCCGATTCTAACCATTTCGCTTCCGACCCTCAACTAATGTCTATAATTTTAATTTTTACTAATTTGCAATTGTCGTACGTACAGTTAGAGCCTATGGTTTGTTATATAGCTACATCTATTTATGTAAGAACTTTTTTAATTCCTGGAGAAAAAAGAAAAAAAATGATGATATGCAATAAAAGTAAAAGGGAACAAGTTACGTAAGGTAACACAGTTGCCAGTGTGCCATTAGCAGTAAAGCTAAACTTGTTTTCACATGATTGTATTTTGGATGCCACTTTAGTTAAACTCATATTACAGTGTGCCTTCTCAGATTCTTGAATTTCCGCTATAGACTAGAGGCATATGCTCTCATTGGTGTAAATAGCAATGCATAGGTGCCACTATCCTGAGTGAAAGTGAAGAAGAATTAAATGATCTGCTGAACGGAATGAACAGTCTAATGAGTACACAGTATGGTTTGAGAGTAAATCGGAGAAAGACGAAGGTAATGAGAAGTAGTAGAAATGAGAACAGCGATAAACTTAACATTAGGATTGATGGTCACGAAGTCAATGAAGTTAAGGAATTCTGCTACCTATGCAGTAAAATAACCAATGACGGACGGAGCGAGGAGGACATCAAAAGCAGTCTCGCTATAGCAAAAAAGGCATTTCTGGCCAAGAGAAGTCTACTAATATCAGATACCGGCCTTAATTTGAGGAAGAAATTTCTGAAGATGTACGTCTGGAGTACAGCATTGTATGGTAGTGAAACATGGACTGTGGGAAAACCGGAACAGAAGAGAATCGAAGCATTTGAGATGTGGTGCTATAGACGAATGTTGAAAATTAGGTGGACTGATAAAGTAAGGAATGAGGAGGTTCTACGCAGAATCGGAGAGGAAAGGAATATGTGGAAAACACTGATAAGGAGAAGGGACAGGATGATAGGACATCTGCTAAGACATGAGGGAATGACTTCCATGGTACTAGAGGGAGCTGGTATTTATTGACTTAGTGAATTCTTATAAAATGATATTTATAAACTTTCACTGATGCTAGTAATTTTTATGCTGTGAGTTGTCCAAAAGAATAAAAATATTGTTTGATAACAAACTGTTAGCATAGTGTACCCTAGCGCCATTCAGCGTGTTCTTCCAACGTACTATTTTCGACCACTCTGAGGATCTTTCACACAATGTTTTGTAAAGAAATACTTTTTGTGAAACATTGGAAAATGATTTCCGTGAATTCTTTACAGATGAAATTGTTTTATACGATTTAACGATGAAACTGTATTTGCAATCAAATATATGCAGCGTTTACCACGTATCCGGTGCCACCTAGCGATTTACTCCACTTGGCCTCCTTTATCCCTTTGTAGCAGTTTGCACTCGTCTCGTAATTGAGAATGTTAACGAGATACAATGAATCTGATGAACAATTTTATGTGATTGACATAACGCTGGTAAGCTATTATGCCCTATGCTACTCGTCGTACTGTGTCTCTTATCAATGATGAATTGTAACATACTTTCATACCTTCTGATACTTGCCGTTGGTGGGGAGGCTTGCGTGCCTCGGCGATACAGATAGCTGTACCGTAGGTGCAACCACAAAGGAGCGATATCTGTTGAGAGGCCAGACAAACGTGTGGTTCCTGAAGAGGGGCAGCAGCCTTTTCAGTAGTTGCAGAGGCAACAGTCTGGATGATTGACTGATCTGGCCTTGTGACATTAACCAAAACGGCCTAGCTGTGCTGGTACTGTGAACAGCTGAAAGCAAGGGGAAACGACAGCCGTAATTTTTCTTGAATGCATGCAGCTTTACTGTATGGTTAAATTTAGGTAAAATAGTCCCCCATTCGCATCTCCAATCGGAGACTACTCAGGAGGACGTCGTTATCAGCATAAAAGGAAACTGGCGTTCTACAGATAGGAGCGTGGAATATCAGATCCCTTAATTGGGCAGGTAGTTTAGAAAAATTAAAAAGAGAAATGGATAGCTTAAAGTTACGTAAGTGGGAATAAGTGAAGTTTGGTGGAAGGAGGAACAAGACTTCTGGTTAGGTGAATACAGGGTTATAAATACAAAATCAAATATGGGTAATGCAGGAGTAGGTTTAATAATGTATAAAAAAATAGGAACGTTGGTAAGCTACTACGATCAGCATAGTGAATGCATTACTGTAGCCATTGTAACAAAGATAGACACGAAGCCCACACCTACCACAGTAGTACAAGTATATATGCCAACTAGCTCCGCAGATGACGAAGAGATTGAAGAAATGTATGGTGAAATAAAAGAAATTATTCTGATGGTGAAGGGAGATGAAACTTTAATAGCCATGAGGGACTGGAATTCGATAGTAGGAAAAGAAAGAGATGGAAAAGTGGTAGGTGAATATGGAATGGGAGTAAGGAATGAAAGACGAAGCCGCCTGGTAGAATTTTGCACAGAGCATAGCTTAATCATAGCGAACACATGGTTTAAGAATCATGAAAGAAGATTGTATACGTGGAAGAGGCCTGGAGGCACTGGAAGGTTTCAGACAGATTATATAATGGTAAGACAGAGATTAAGGTACCAGGTTTCAAATTGTAAGACATTTCCAGGAGCATATGTGGACTCTGATCACAATCTATTGCTTATGAACTACAGATTAAAATTGAAGAAACTGCAAAAAGGAAGGAATTTTAAGAGATGGGACCTGGATAAACTGAAAGAACCAGAGGTTGTAGAGAGCTTCAGAGAGAGCACTAGGGAACAATTGACGAGAACGGGGGAAAGAAATACAGTAGAAGAAGAATGGGTAGCTATGAAATAGTGAAGGCAACAGAGGATCAAGTAGGTAAGAAGACGAGGGCTAGTAGAAATCGTTGGGTAACAGAAGAGAAATTGAATTTAGTTGATGAAAGGAGAAAATATACAAATGCAGTAAACGACGCAGGCAAAAAGGAATACGAACGTCTCAAAAATGAGAGCGATAGGAAGTGCAAGATGGCTAAGCAGGGATGGCCAGAGGACAAATGTAAGGATGTAGAGGTATATATCTCTAGGGGTAAGGTAGATACTGCCTACATGACAATTAAAGACACCTTTGGAGAAATGAGAACCACCTGTATGAATATCAAGTGCGCGGTTGGAAAACCAGTGCTAAGAAACGAAGGGAAAGCCAAAAGGTCGAAGGAGTATATAGAGGGTCCATACTAGGGCGATGTACTTGAGGACAATATTATGGAAATGGAAGAGGACGTAGATGAAGATGAATGTGAGATATGATGCTGCATGAAGAATTTAACAGAGCATTGAGAGACCTAAGTCGAAACAAGGCCCTGGGAGTAGACAACATTCCATTAGAACTACTGATAGCCTTGCGAGAGCCAGCCATGACGAAGATGTAAGAGACAGACGAAATACCTTCCGACTTCAAGAAAAATAAATAATTCCAATGCCGAAGAAAGCAGGTGTGGACAGGTATGAAAATTACCGAACTATAAGTTTGATAAGCCACGGTTGCAAAACACTACCACGAATTCTTAACCGGTGAATGGAAAAACTGGTAGATGCCGACCTCAGGGAAGTTGGAACACGTCAGGCAATACTGACCCTATGACTTATCTTAGGAGACAGATTAAGGAAAGGCAAACCTACATTTCTAGCATTTGTAGACTTAGAGAAAGCTTTTGACAATGGTGACTGGAATACTCTCTTCCAAATTCTGAAGGTGGCAGGGGTGAAATACAGGGAGTGAAATGCTATTTCCAATTTGTACAGAAACCAGATGGCAGTTGTAAGAGTCGAGGGGTATGAAGGGTAAGCAGTGGTTGGGAAGGGCGTGAGACAGGGTTGTAGCCTATCCTCAATGTTACTCAGTCTTTATGTTGAGCAAGCAGTAAAGGAAACAAAAGAAAAATTTGGAGTAGGAACAAAATCTATTAAGAAGACATAAAAACTTGGAGGTTTGCTGATGACGTTCTAATTCTGTCAGAGATAGTGAAGGATCTGGATGAGCAATTGAACGGAATGGAAAGTGTCTTGACGGGAGAACGTAAGATGAACATCAAGAAAAGCAAAATGAGGATAATGGAATGTAGTCGAATTGAATCAGGTGGTGCTGTGGGACTTAGATTACCAAATGAGACACTTAAAGTAGTAGATGAGTTTTGCTATTTGGGGAGCAAAATAACTGATGATGGTCGAAGTAGAGAGGATATAAAATGTGGCTGGTTATGGCAAGAAAAGCGTTTCTGAAGAAGAGAAATTTGTTAACATCGAGTATAGATTTAAGTGTCAGTAAGTCTTGTCTGAAAGTGTTTGTATGGAGTGTAGCCATGTATGGAAGTGAAACATGGACAATAAATAGTTTAGACAAGAAGAAAATAGAAGCTTTCGAAATGTGGTGCTACAGGAGAACGCTGAACATTAGATAGGCAACTAATGAGGAGGTACTGCATACTTTTGGGGAGAAGAGGAATTTGTGGCTCAACTTGACTAGAAGAAGGAATCAGTTGGTAGGATATGTTCTGAGACATCAAGGGATCACCAGTTTAGTATTGGAGGGCAGCGTGGAGGTAAAAATCGTAGAGGAAAATCAACATATGAATACGCTAAGCAGATTCAGACGAATATAGGTTGCTGTAGTTACTTGGAGATGAAGAGGATTGCACGGGATAGAGTAGCATGGAGAGCTGCATCAAAGCAGTCTCCGGACTGAAGCCACAACAACAACAGCCTTCGCAACTGACGGAATGTCGAAATGTGTAAGATGTTTTTGGGAATACTAAAAGTGTGGCTAGACATAAGAGAAGTTATTAAACGCAACGATTGTTAGCGCACAGCTCAGTCCTGCCCTTCTCAAACAGAAACAGGAAGAGAGGACGGGGAACCATTTTTCCTAAGGATCCAGTTTCTTTACCAATTTCATTTGGCTGATATATGTTCTAACAATCTTGCACTGGATGCATTCTGGACTAGGAATGTGGCTGGATAACGTACTTTGGTCACTTCATACAGACACAAGTAATGGGGCATCATCTCAGATGTAAAGCCGGCCACGTGTGGCCGAGCGGCTCTAGGCGCTTCAGTCTGGAACCGCGAACCGCTACGGTCGCAGGTTCGAATCCTGCCTCGGGCATGGATGTGTGTGATGTCCTTATATTAGTTAGGTTTAAGTACTTCTAAGTTCTAGGGGGCTGATGACCTCAGATGTTAAGTCCCATAGTGTTCAGAGCCATTTTTTTTTCAGATGTAATCTTTTCCGTGTCCTTACTCGGCACTCAAACTTTTCTTTAGATAAACCAAATTGCCCACTCTCAGACTGATGGGACGCCTGCCTACCCCTGTTATATCCAGCAGCCTCCTTCCCACGCGCTCCAAAAATATTGTTTCCAGCTGCTTCCCAGTTTCGCTTACTCATCCCTCGGATTGTCCCAGCACAAAATTCGTTCATCTAATCAGACGAAAATTCCCGCGGGTATTCTTCTCGTTCAAATGTACAGCCTAAGATATCGACAGCCTGGTTGTCACTCGCCCTAAAATGCCAGAACTCAGAATAAAACGCAGATATGCAGACTGCTCACCTCGATAGTATACCCAGCGTTTATGTACGTACAAAAAGTCATGACAATGCTTGATTTTCTGTCTCAAATAAGAAAGAACTAGCCTCCAAATAAATCCTAAATCTCTCGACGGCAAACAAGACTGTCAGCCCTTCCAGTTCATTAACTGAATACCTTATTTCCGCCTCAGATAAAACTTGAAGCGTACGTATTGGCTTCCTGTCGCTCAGAAACTACTGAAGCAGAAGTGCTGCGGTTTCAGAACTTAATGCATCAGTTTGTAATATAAATTCGTGTTCAATGTTAGTGACTCCCGAGACCGGGCATTAGCTAGAGCTATTTTCGGAGTAATCAAATGAAGTCTATTGGGATTCTCGCCAAATAAACGTTTATACTTTTCATTTTAGGTGATTAGGTGGTGCGAGCAGCTGTGCAAAATTCAGCACAAATTTGCCAAAAAAATTCACCATCCTGACGAACCAAACTATATCTGTTATACTTCTAGGAATGGAAACCAGCAGTGCTGTAAGAGTTCACTGTCCTTCTGAAACTACAGCAGAATGCTGATTTGTGGTATATCAATAAAAAAATGCAGCTTCATCCCTTGGGCATATATAATTGTAAAGCATACTGCCAACTCTACTTTGCTGCATCTGTAATGTAATGTAAAGTATGCAAATATCTAAAGTGTCTGCTTATCTTCTACATCTCTCACGTCTGAAGTATCATGTAAACTAATGTGTGTTACTACATGTCACAGTAGTAACATATATCATTACTGGACCACTTAGCAGATGTAACAAATGTGCTAAAGAGACTGTATACACTATGTCTGCCACTAACTGAGATCATGCAGTTCTTTTTATTTTGCCTTTTATTTGCTGAATGTTTTAAGCATATTCTATTGGGAATGGAGGTTTAGAAACGTATCTTTTTCACATAATCTCCAATGCAGTGTATACCCATGAACCGTTCATTTTTGTCAAGAACACAAACATGTGATGACTGGCCATTAGTATTTGTGTTCCCAATTCGAGTCTAGATTTTTCCATTTACCTGCTTTTAACCCTTAACCCGAAACATCTCAGAAATGTGCGTAACTAGAAACATGCGGTCTCTCAGACCACCTAATATTTTATATCACAGAACTCCACATAAGTTGGCAGAAATCAAGTAAATAGTCAGTTAATTCATGTTATAAGTAAATTTAATACTTTTCAACCCATAGAAACACTTTGTTATTTAAATTATATAAAATAAACACGAAATATCACAAGTACGTGCAGTCATTCAGTGTCAGATTTCATATGATTTTCACCACTGTTATACCAACAATATATATTTCTAAATATAAATAAAGTATTGCAGAAAATGTATAAAGATAATAATCAACTGAACTGACATATTAAATCATATTTCTTTTGCACAGTTGACACATATATTTATGCTACATTTCAGGCAAACTGGGTGACCACATTTAACGCACTTATAAGCCGTTTTCCTTTTCTTGGACGCAGGGCGCTTCGTACACGTCTTCCTTTTGTTCTCCCTATCAATTGGTATGCCTTCGCTTGATTACTGAGTGTCTCCAGAACTTTGTGGATCATTTTCTTGATATTTATAGGTAAATTTTTAATTTCCTCGCGTCTTCTTAGATATGGCTCTATCAGCTTCATGGCCAAACCTTTGGTGAATTTGAGACGAGTTAGCACAAATACAGAAGAAAACTGTTTACGCAAGTGATGTTTACAAGTGTGTAAAAGACTGCCATTGGCCAGTGCCTTGTACGTCTTTTTGACGAATAACTGGCACATTTGATGTCAAGCAATCTACTCCAGATTTCGTTGCATTGCAGTAACGAATAATTTCTGACTTATTTTTTATGGTATCATTTTCAGTGGAATGATGCATTGAACACACAAGAATTACTGTCTTGTTTCTCTTAGGAACAAATGAAACCAGTGTTGTATTCTCAGAGAATCCATATAACGCTGACCCAACTGGGCTACTTTTATCAGCCAAAAACTCTTGGGGAATTTCGCGTTTGCTCTTTCTGACCGTTCCTATGTATGTTAGCCCTCTCTTTCTCAGCTCAGGAATGAGTTTTGTAGGTGCAAACCAGTTGTCAGTGGTAATGTTTCTGTAACCTCTTTCTATTGGCCTGCACAGACGTAAAATAACCTGAGCTGGTTTGGCAAGCTTTATCTCTTCTTCTGTGAACCTTTACCTGAATATATGTAGGCACTGAAGAGGTAAGCGCTTCCAGAGTCTGCCAGGTACATAATTTTTGTGCCGTATTTGGTTGGTTCGTTAGGCATACAAACTCCGAATGGACATTTTCCCCTGAATGGTACTAAAATTTCATCCACTATAATGTTGTCTTCTGCACAGTATAATTGCAGGGAATTGAAAATGAATTTCTCAAAAATATTTGTATTGCAGCTGCGCGATCTGACTTCTTCCTTTCATCTCTGGTAGTCGCATCGTCAAGTCTCAGGCTGCTTAGAAGTATTTCAAAGCGCTTTGCCAACATTGTCACCGCAAATATAGGGCAGCCGGTCAAATCGTTTTCGAAAAGAGACAACATATCATCCTGAGAAGATTTGAATGTTGATGTCATCATTAGAAGGCCTATGAAAGATTTGATTTCAACGTTGTCAGTATCTCTGTAATTGGATGGATTAGTTGTTTCCTGCAACTTTGCCTTATTGTATTCAGTTTCACGTTTGTGTCTAAAACTATTTCATCTATCATGTCATCATCGAATAAATTCTTCCATATTTGAGAATTAGTAGGACTTTGTCCCAAACTTCGACTTTTGGCTGTTAGGCCACGTATTAATCCTTCCAGAATTTTGTGCTCTGGTGTACTTCTCGTTCTAACAGGCTGAGAACGTTCCAACTGGACATTATTTTTACCGTAAAAGTACTGTGTTTGTTGTGAGGTATTATCTGTAGTATAGACTGCTACAGGCTCTTCTTCCAATAAAACATTTTATTCACTGGTATCACTCTCTGTTTCATGGTGACTATCACTTATCACGAAATCTGGATAATCATCAGAATCGTCAAATGTGTCGTCGTCGATCCCATTTTCCTCTTCATCTAAGTCCCGTAACTGGGCTTCCACCCAAGCTTCCAAATCTGGATTAGCTGTAAATATGTTACTCTTCTTAGGGAGTAGATTCATGTTATACCTTAAACATGACATAAATTCACTCATAGAGGAAGACGCTATAAAATAACAGCCACTGACAGTAGAATATGTGGTAAATGGAAACATGCGGTCTATTGGACCTACCAAATTCTTGTACGTTAATACGACACATGCGGTATCTCAGGTACACAACTAGGCGCATTCCTCTAAAGAATACTCTGTATGTCTTCACTGAAGAAATAAAACTGATTGTTGACTGATTGATAATGAATATTAGAAGTGCGGCTCAAGGAAAAGGGGAATAATTAAATTTACAAACACGAAGGTAAGAGTGTTGGAGCTGGAGTATAGCGTACCTAAGAATGTCTGACGTTCCCTTGCTCGATGTTTTAATGTAATGTCTGACTAAACAACCTATTAAGGAATGCGTGCCAAAACCGCCATGTGCAGTTTCCGGCTTTTCTACTGGTTTGTTGTAGGGAAACATCAGGTTGTGTTGTGTGTAGCTCTTGTAAATATGACGAGTTCTACACATGTAAGTGTTATATCATATGGTAAAACTGTTTGAGGGTTATTGTTAATTCTTCAGTCAAAGACTTTTATTGTGAGTTAAATGTTGGATATTTTGAAAACTAGTTACAGAATGTCTAGATGAATAAATCAGACTTCCTCGGTCGGGCACCATCTTGTTTATGGAAATGGAAGATGGTCTGCAATCATGAAACATGTGATATTTGAAAATTGACTAAGATTCTTTAATCTATCAACAATTTTCCATGTTTCAAAAATGGAAATTTGTTTTATAACCCTGTAGCTTCTATTACCAAATGTTTTCAACTTGTACCTGGTTCTTGATGACACTTCTTCTTGATTTCAGTTTCTCTTAATTGGTGTGTTGTATAGTACCAACATAAGACGTAGATTATTAAAGACAGTAATAACAAGATTATGTCTACTGCAGCACATTTCAATCTGAATATATTTCTTCCTAGGTACGTGACTTTGTTGTACCTTGGGACTTTTTTCCAAATTTGGAAAAAACTTTCTTAGCCAGAGTAATTTTTACAGTTTCAGAAAAGAAAGCAGTACACATAAGTGACTGCTGTCATTTCAAAACCGAATAAAAGAATATAAAACGCTTCAAATTGCAGGGCTGGCTAGAGGCCAAAGTCTGAATAGAGTTCCAACTGCAACACTCTCCTCTACTGTAACACACAGACCAGGCAATCCACTTTTGCATGAAATGAAGTATTTATGACTGTATGAGTGTTGAGCTACGTATTAACAGTAGGTTGCTGTGGCGCGTTAGGTTAGGCCACGACTGCCTGGAAAACGATTATACAAAGTTTTTCCAGGTTGAATCTTCAAGTGTTCTCCAATTAATCAATGTGAGACGTCCTCCCAATTCGTAACATAAACGTAACAACTAACTCATCATTGTTGGATTTTACTTTCCGAAAGTAGCATTTTTTGACGCTTTTGAGAACCAGGAATTTGCAGTTATCTGTGGAAAAATAAGCGACAGTATGCTATTCAGTTCGTCGCAGCTGTGGTCTGTAGCCTTGTGATACAACCAGAAAGTCCATTGTCTAACTTGGGTTGCGGTCTCTGTTCGGTTCCTTTGTTGAAGTCACGGAATCACGAATACTCCACATCACGCGTTGGCCAGCCTTATAAAAGCTTTGTGGCCCGCGCTCACC
The DNA here is from genome assembly GCF_021461385.2 of Schistocerca piceifrons. Taxonomy (NCBI): domain Eukaryota; kingdom Metazoa; phylum Arthropoda; class Insecta; order Orthoptera; family Acrididae; genus Schistocerca; species Schistocerca piceifrons. The sequence goes on along the minus strand of NC_060139.1, from coordinate 969,332,145 downwards.
TCAGCACTTCCATCACCATGAGGGCGACAGTGGCAGCTCTCGTCCTGTGTCTTGTGGTGAGTACTGCGGGCTGAAGATTGTTAAAATTCAAATAGAAATTTGCGCTTCATATACCATTACTACAACATTCACGTCTACATCCTATCTACAGACGGATGTAGACGTAAGGATGATTATTTATTGGTACTGATTTTTGTGCTCGTAACATTCTGTTCTAGCATATAAAAGAGAAAACTTTATTGTGATACGCATTTGTGGACACTGTAGTAATTCACATATCAGCACGTGAAGCCAGTCTACACTTTATTTTTTCGATGAGAAAGTGAAGCTCCATCAAACCGACTGTAGGTTGTCAGTTCGCAGTGGGAGCGAGCGCAGAGGTTGAGATATTGGGGTATCAGTTCGGGAGAATGGCGTTCAAATTCCTCGCTGACCATCCACGTTTTGCTTTAGCTTTTACCCCTGAACCACTTAAAACATATGCCAATCTAATTCCTTTCATAAAATACGGAGGATTCCCATGAAAATGTGAGGTTGTTCCTCGTCTCTAATGATCCGATAGCAACAAGTTGTTAATCTTTAATCTTCTTTCCTTCTTCCTCAGTTCGTGTATGTGCCCTCGACGAATAATATTTAGAATAATGATACCGAAGTAACATTTTGCGATATGTATATCAGATTGTTGCTGCAAATCCCACAAGAAGACATAACTGGATATTTTTGCACTTCCTCGTTACTCAACTCGTCTGTAAAATGTTTGCAACTGATGCAGTTTGATGGGACTAGCGAAGCTTTCATACTAGTTACTTCTCTGCTTCGCGCACATGACAGTCCTCTACGATATTCGTCATATCCGCTATAAGTCTATGCTCCCTAGAGGTCCAAGAGACATTCAACAGTTCTTGAGTAAGAGTACATTTCTCTGTATACCAAATAGCGAGAAAACCTATGTGGCTCATGTCATGTAGCTAGTACATACTAGCAACTGCAACTTTGTCGAATACTGTTGCATTCATACTGTTGCTATCAACTCATCCAAAAGAGAATGCAAGATGTACTACATAGCACACCACTGCACTACAGGTGGCAGCATGCCGCAGCCAGGAGACTCCACCTGGCCCTCCTGGACCAACTGAAGGGCCACAACCAACTGGACCACCTGGCCCACCAACTGGAGGTCCTGAACCAACTGGTCCACCAGGCACACCTACTGGAGGTCCTGAACCAACTGGACCACCTACTGGGGGTCCTCAACCAACTGGACCACCAGGCACACCTACTGGGGGTCCTGAACCAACTGGAGGACCCCAGCCAACTGGTGAACCACAGCCTACAGGCCCACCAGGGCCACCATCTGGGGGGCTTTGGGTTTTTTGACTTGGTGGACTCTGATGGTTGACATTATTGCATCTGTGAAATATCTAAAGAGTTCAGACTTGATATTTACAATTAACTGGATCTGACTTCACTGATGGAAGTGTTCTATGAACCGCTTTGTAAAATTTTTTGTCATTAAATGAGCATCTAAAAATCTCCATAAATGTTTCCATCTTCTGTAAACTGTACCGAATAACGTATTGATTCGAAAACTGTAACTCCTCTGCAGGATAATGAGTTTGAGATCAAGGCCAAATTAACATAGACGTAGGAGAAGTTTTATGATTCATGCAGAACTTTTCTGTGTAAGTTCAGAATGTGCTCTATGTTGTCAAGTATACTAATTCCTCATTGAGTGTGCAATTCGCCTCCTGGGCTTTCAATCCAAAGATATATAAGCGTGGCATTCCATTGTACCCGTTATAGATGTCTTTTTTGGTAGAATGAGTGAGAAAACAGTTTTGTGTGATGTCTATTGGAGTACTATGCAAGTGGTATTTTAGAGACAATAACTGGCAGCTAGCACCAATGATGAAACAATACTGCACTGAACAGTCGTCAGAAATCTTCTTGAAGTATACTTCTGCTTCATTTTACCTACGTGGGTTATGGTAGAGACCCTGATATTGGGTATGAGGTAAGTATGTTAGATAACTACTCAGGAAATGTCATCCCCAGCAGTGACGCCATCACCTCTGACCTTTCATGTGTACTTGGGAGTGGGTACTGTCTATTTTGAAACATATTTTTATGCATCTCAGTAACACATGTAGGTATGGCAGCGCATCCAGAGGCTTAATAATGGCTTCTGATATTCTTTAGTATTTTAATTTTCTTAATGAAGAATTGAAATTTTTCTGAATTAAGACTATTATGATATGTAGCCACAACAGGAGAGTGGCTGATACATGTAAATAAGTAGTGGTATAACCCAGAATAATGTCAAGTTATCAGGCGCGAGCAACTCATTTAGAAAATAATAATACCTGCACGAATACAGTTACAAGTACGTTGTGCTTTTGTCTAACCACATGTGGAGGGATAACTACTAGAAGTGCAATCCACCCACAGTACTGGCGAATTTTCTATCTTCTCTGTACGGGCTGTAAATATCAAGGACAGGGCTGAAAAATACAGTTTATATGTAAGGGGGGTGTAAACTCTGTGGGTATCAGCAGCAGATTGGTGGCAATGTGTGGCGAGTGTGCACCGAGACGAAAACTGCTCTTGCAACATGACATAGCTAGCCGCCTTATGAGTCGGAAAACAACAGCTGCCGTCGCTAAAATTGGGTTCCAGGTACTCCCACATCTACCGTATTTACCTGACTTGGCTTCATTACTTTAGTAGTCCCTCGTCGAAACACATTCCTGTTGTCTGTCGCCCCCACTGAAAGGAGAGCTGCTCGCAGTTCCTAGAAATCTCAAATAAGATGTCCGTGCAGAGGTTTCTTCATAGCCCCTAATAGTTGGAAATAAGAAAAGGTCGAGCCAGGAGAACACGGGCATCCCGTAGTAGATCTGTCATACGCCAACCCGACATGAACTCCATGCTGCCTGTGGCCGCCACGCATCACGATGCAGAACTCCATCTGATTGATGGCAGTGAGGAGATTGGTTGGGCCGCACTTGCGGTTGGCGGCGAAATTAAAAGCGACGACGGTGGCGCCAGACACAAGCACTCAGCGCATCATCCCCAGTTACGTTCATTCCATAATGTAGTGTCAGATATTACGACGTATTGGGATGGGGGGGATGGGGGAGGTGCGGATGCATCACTTATGCGGGAACAGGAGACACGTCTGTAGCTTCACTCCTGCATGCGAAAATGTTCCCACACTAAGGAGATACAGAGAGACAGGAACTGACGATGACAAGCCTCGCTCAGGCCGCCCAAGGGCTACTACTGCAGTAGCTGACCGCTACCTACGGATTATGTCTCTGAGGAACCCTAACAGCAACCCACCATGGTGAATAATGCTTTTCGTGCAGGCACAGGACGTCGTGTTACGACTCAAACTGTGCGCAATATGCTGCATGATGCGCAAATTCATTCTCGACGTCCATAGTGTGGTCCATCTTTGCAACCACAACACAATGCAGCTCGGTACAGATGGGTCCAATAATATCCCGAATGGACAGCTCACCGATGGGAGTCGCATATGCCTTCAACTTGACAGTTGTCGGAGACGTGTTTGGAGGCAACCCGGTCAGGCTGAACGCCTTAGACACACTGTCCAGCGAGTGCTGCAAGGTGGAGGTTCCCTGCTGTTTTGGGGTGGCGTTATGTGAGGCCGACGTCCGCCGCTGGTGGTCATGGAAAGTGCCGTAATGGAAAGCGCCGTAACGGCTGTACGATATGTGAATGGCATCCTTCGACCGACTGTACGAGTTTATGATTATGTACAGTTTTCCGCAAATGTTGTATATATGTAGTTGTTTTCAACTGGAGTTCCATCCCACTTCCCTGGGATACGCCTGAAGTTTCTTGAAGTTTTATCGTTGTTTTTCTGCCATGCTGCGTCCCCCCAACCAAGAAATTCTGTACCCAGTCACAAATTTCATTTGATACCCCATGTGATCGTATTTTTGTTAATAGACGTAAGCGTGATAGTGAGTAGAGTGCTTTTCGGAACTGAAAAAATACTGCAGGCAAATCATTCCCACCGTCCAGGGCTTTGAGAATGACATGTGGGAAAAGCGCAAGTTGGATTTCACTCGGTCGTTGTTTTACGGGATCCATGCTTGTTGGCATGAGGAGATCATTATGTTCGAGATAACTCATTATGTTTGAGCTTCGGAATTTTGCAGAAATATTTCAGCTATGATACCACTTTTCGCAGCGTGTGATGACATGGACTGGATGTCATTCTAGCCATCACTTGACTAAGTTGTTTGACAGAGACAAGAACGTATGATCCAAGGAACCGATGACCACTGGTCGCTACCATAGGATGCCATCTATATACTTCTGTGAAACAGGCACGTGTACCGGTTTCTTTGGATCTTCGGTGTATATTCGTGTAGGTACATTCGTCGGCATACGTGGATACTGGCTGCAAAGTGTGTTGCACACAGAGGTATTTGCAAAGACGTAATAATTTTAAACATCATGCACAATGCGGCAGTTTCTCGCGCATATCAGTGTTTATAATGTTATATTTCGTAAGTTATGTGTCGTACCACGATATAATAATGTAAACGCATTTAGCGGCGTATGTGGATACTGTCCGCAAAATTTTCTCTCTCAATAACACAGAAATAATAAATTTAAACATCATGCATGATGCAGCACTTTTTCACGAATCTCATTGTTTATTACGTCATTTCTCCAAAAGTTTGTTAGTTATCTGATTATTACCCCACAGCGATTGTCGCCCGAAGGTAAGAGATATGTGTTCCAAGGTTAGTTGAAATCAGTCTAGTGGTTTAGGAGGAGATGTGGAACATACACACATGAATAGATACAGACATACATATATACATACACTGACGGGCCAAACACTATGACCACCTGCTCAATGGCTTGCTTTACCATCTTTGGAGCAAAATATGTCACTGATTCTGCGAATCAGGAATCCAACAGTTTCTTGGTAGGTTTGTGGAGGTACGTGGCATTTGATGTCTATGGACAGGTCGTGTATTTCGCGTAAATAGCAGGAGGCTGATTTGCGTAAACCGTGATGACGCCCGGTGGCGACCCCGATGAGTTCAAGGCGAATTTCGTCGTAGAGATACCAACGTAGTGCTTCTCAAACCACCGTAGCACGGTTCTCGCTCAGAGACATGGAGAATTAAACTGCTCAAGGATGACATCACCGCCGGCCGGAGTGGCCGAGCGGTTCTAGGCGCTACAGTCAGGAACCGCGCAACCGCTGCAGTCGTAGGTTCGAATCCTGGTGGTCCAGTTGGTTGAGGACCCCCAGTAGGTGGACCTGTTGCTTCAGGACCTCCAGTAGGTGTGCCTGGTGGACCAGTTGGTTCAGGACCTCCAGTAGGCTGACCTGTTGGATCAGGACCTCCAGTTGATGGGCCAGGTGGGCCAGTTGGTTGTGGCCCTTCAGTTGGTCCAGGAGGGCCTGGTGGAGTCTCCTGGCTGCGGCATGCTGCCACCTGTAGTGCAATGGTGTGCTATGTAGTACATCTTGCATTCTCTTTTGGATGAGTTGATAGCAACAGTATGAATGGAGGTGTGTGATATCCTTAGGTTAGTTAGGTTTAAGTAGTTCTAAGTTCTAGGGGACTAATGACCACAGCAGTTAAGTCCCATAGTGCTCAGAGCCATTGGAACCATTTCGCCATTTGATGACATCACCGTCGGGGAAGACATCAGGCATGAAGGGACGCAGGTGGTTCGCAGTTGTCAGTGTGCCTTCGATTACTACCACAGGTCCCATGTAAACGCAGGAGAATGTCTCCCATAGCATAATACCTCTCCCACCAGCCTGCTTCCTTGGCGCGATGCACGTTTTGAGCCGCAGTTCACGTCGATGACAGCGTTTGTGGAGACGACCATCGACCTAGTGTAGCAAAAATGTGATGCATCCGAAGAGCTGATACGTTATCTATTGACCGACGGTCGAGTCCCTATGGTCCCATACCCACAGCAATAGTAATTCATGATGTCGTTAGGTCAACATGTGTACGCGTAGAGGTGGTCTGTTGCTGAGCTCCATGTTCATCAATGTACAATGAATGGCGTACTCCGAAACACTTGTGCATGCGCTAGAATTGTGTTCTTTCAACACAGGTGTTACAGATCACCATCTACTATATCTTACGAAGCAGACATACCTCCGAACCCCACTTTATGTGAAGAGTCTGAACGCCTACTGATAGTTTCACTGCCCTTCTAATCTTTCCGTAGACGCCCACTACAGTAGCACTTGAACATTCGACCAGCAACGACGTTTTCGGGAGGCTCGTTCACAGGCTCTGCGTAATAATAATCTGCACTTTGTCAAAGTCGCTTATCTCAATCGATTTCCCCATTTGGAGGCATCTTCGCCATGGTGATCCCCTATAGGTGTATGCTCCTCTTACATACTTTTGTGTCCGTGTCACGTGCCCGCTATGCCAGCAGGAGTCATCCAGGGTCGCAGTGGCCAGTAGCCATGATATTTTGGCTTCACAGTGTGAGAGATTGCAGGGCACTCTCACTTCTGACAAGTGTCATGCTGCTTAGTGTTCATAGGGAAGGTGATCCTCATTACTTGGTTCCTACATTTGATACGATCTGACTGCATTCATTTGTTGAAATGGTTGGCCGTAGTTAACGCTCTTGCTTGTGTGCTCTAGTGAAGGCTTTACCTGTGTTCGAAAGAAGAGGGTACCGAGTTAATTGGCAGCAGTAAAAGTGTACGGCGGCTGAGATCCGAGGGGTGCTTTTTCCTCCGGAACCTGAGTGAAAACGTTTTCCAACAGCCAAGCCCCTGGTCTCATTGTGCAGACACACTGGGAGTCGCCGGTCGGACGGCGGCCACGTCCAAGTACACTGACTAGGGCCGAAGAGTCGCCACAGCGTTGACCGGCGCATTGTAAGATCTGATGGCCGGCAATGAAGAAGAGTATCGGCCTCTGTTACGTAGAAAGCGGATGAGACGGCTGAGAGTTTTTGCGGATTCCGTGGGGCAGGGTAGTGGCGCCCAGGCGTCCAGACTCTGCTATAGAGCATATCTGTGAAGGCACGAGCCTTTACGCGAGTCTATGGCTGTTCTTTAGGAAGTTCGAAGAGGATACAACAGGGGAGATAACGATCTTTTTATGGAAGGGTGTGGTTCCATCTAATTCATGCTTTTAGCAAAGACATGGAGTAAACGTGTGAGAAAAAGGGCGCGAAGCTGAATCTTTTTTTCCGTTCTCCCAGTTAATTTTTATAGATGCTGCTGTTCTTTGGAACCATATTTTTCTTTATGGAGTAGCACTACAGATGCTTCATAGTAGCGTAGTTTTTGGGCCATACCACAGATTCACATTTATGAAGTCAGATAAAGCGATTAGTTCTAGTTAGTGTGTTGTGTTCATCCCCAGCTGATCACTTTGTGAACCATAGGCCGCATATTATTGAAAGGGACTGTCCGATAAAAGTGTATGTGTAGCAATTCTTTAGCCATGATTTGTCATGTGATGGTAAGAAAGAATAAATCAGTTGTTATTTAGACCACAACTCCTCCCAGTGTTCTGATTCACATTACCTTTGCCATAATATTAAAGTCTTGGTTGCAATTGATAGAGCCTGGAAGCTTGCAAGTGTACATCCATTTTTATACACTACTGGCCATTAAAATTGCTATACCAAGAAGAAATGCAGATGATAAACGGGTATTCATTGGACAAATATATTATACTAGAACTGACATGTGATTACATTTTCAAGCAATTTGGGTGCATAGATCTTGAGAAATCAGTACCCAGAACAACTACCTCTGGCCGTAATAACGGCCTTGATACGCCTGGGCACTGAGTCAAACAGAGCTTGGATGGCATGTACAGGGACAGCTGCCCATGCAGCTTCAACACGATACCACTGTTCGTCAAGAGTGGTGATTGGCGTATTGTGACGAGCCTGTTGCTCGGCCACCATTGACCAGACGTTTTCAGTTGGTGAGAGAAGAAGGAGAATGTCCTGGCCAGGGCAGCAGTCAAACATTTTCTGTATCCAGAAAGGCCCGTACAGGACCTGCAACATGCGGTCGTGCATTATCCTGCTGAAATGTAGGGTTTCGCAGGGATCGAATGAAGGGTAGAGCCACGCGTGGTAACACATCTGAAATGTAACGTCCACTATTCAAAGCGCCGTCAATGCGATCAAGAGGTAACCGAGACGTGTAACCAGTGGCACCCCATACCATCACGCCGTGTGATACGCCAGTATGGCGATGACGAATACACGCTTCCAATGTGCATTCTCCGCGATGTCGCCAAACATGGATGCGACCATCATGGTGCTGTAGACGGAACCTGGATTCATCCGAAAAAATGACGTTTTGCCATTCGTGCACCCAGGTTCGTCGTTGAGGACACCATCGCAGGCGCTCATGTCTGTGACGCAGCGTCAAGCGTAACCGCAGCCATAGTCTCCGAGCTGGTAGTCCATGCTGCTGCAAATGTCGTCGAACTGTTCGTGGAGATGGTTGTTGTCTTGCAAACGTCCCCATCTGTTGACTGTGGGATCGAGACGTGGCTGCACGATCCGTTACAGCCATGCGGATAAGATGCCTGTCATCTCGACTGCTAGTTATACAAGGCCGTTGGCATCCAGCACGGCGTTCCGTATTACCCTCCTGAACCCACCGATTCCATATTCTGTTAACAGTCATTGGATCTCGACCAACGCGAGCAGCAATGTCGTCAACTGCTGTTTGTGTATGAGAAATCGGAAACTTTCCTCATGTCAGCACGTTGTAGGTGTCGCCACCGGCGCCAACCTTGTGTGAATGTTCTGAAAAGCTAATCATTTGCATATCACAGCACCTTCTTCTATTGGTTAAATTTCGCGTCTGTAGCACGTCATCTTCGTGGTGTAGCAATTTTAATGGCCACCAGTTTAAAATGTGTGAATTCTGAGCTTGAACGTAATTAGATACCTCGAACAGAATAACCTCCGTCATGACAACAGCATGGATTCTACAAAACCCAACTCCCGCGATTCACGCACGGTATTCTGAAAGCCACGTATTATGCCGGGCACTGCAGTATTTCTTGATTTCGGAAATGAATTTGAGTCGGTACTGCATCAATGTTTCTTAACGGAAGTACTAACGTGTACGACTGCATTAGATGAACAAAACTGTTCAAATGTGTGTGAATTCCTAAGGGAACAAACTGCTGAGGTCATCGGTCCCTAGGCTTACACACTACTTAAACTAACTTAGGCTAAGAACAACATACACACCCATACCCGAGGGAGGACTCTAACCTCCGAGGGGAGGGGCCGTGCAATTCGTGACTTTTTACCTCTAACCGTGCGGCCGCTCTGCGCGGCAAACGAAACAGCCATTAACCCATGAGCATAGCAGCATATAAGGAAATAGAGATTATTTGGTAATAAACATAAAGCAAGTAGTTACTCTTAGTGGGAGTCATTGAGAGACAAGCCAAATTTTGATCCCGTCTCACGAAACCGTGGTGTTAAAACTTCGTAGACGCCATTTTAGTCCTTGGATGGTGATACATAGTAGAAATTCACTGAGAATATGTAACTGACGAATTGCAAGTGGCTTCAGTTACGCCATAAAAATAATCCAAGCACAATACCTGCCCATAGACAATTTTATGGTCTTATTCATAACAGTAATAAAAAATGTTTCCAATTTTCGTGAAGGATAGTGATCAGATATTGCCGACCTGTTACGGTACACAACCTACATTCTAGCCCGTATTACGTATGCAAAATAAAGCAGTGCTAGGCATCTCGAGAAATGTCAAATAATTTTCTTCGAAATGCAATGGAATCGTCTTTGCTTGATAAATGACAGAACTATCATGCTGATACAGAAAACATCTGATTACAATCTGCTATGGTATGGAATCAAGCTGTTGCCTAATTTCTTCGGTCGTTTTACGAACCAATAAGTGTGCTGATCCGAGGATAAATAACACAGACCAGCTACAGACCAGTTCGCTGACGTAGTAACAAGTTCCAGAGAATAATATATGGCAGACATCCACCAGTACCTTGCGATTTCGGTTGAGTGTCACATAAGCCAGCCTGGTTCAGCACTGAAATCTTTTGTCACTACTTCCCGCACTATTTTTTTTTCCGGCCGGAATGGCCGTGCGGTTCTAGGCGCTACAGTCTGGAGCCGAGAGATCGCTACGGTCGCAGGTTCGAATCCTGCCTCGGGCATGGATGTGTGTGCTGTCCTTAGGTTAGTTAGGTTTAATTAGTTCTAAGTTCTAGGTGACTGATGACCTTAGAAGGTAAGTCGCATAGTGCTCAGAGACATTTTTTTTTTTTTTTTTGTTTCACCTTGTGTGACATTACGACTCATTGGCTCTGAGCACTATGGGACTTAACTTCTGAGGTCATCAGTCCCTAGAACTTAGCACTACTTAAACCTAACTAACCTAAGGACATCACACACATCCATGCCCGAGGCAGGATTCGAACCGTAGCGGTCGCGCGGTTCCAGACTGTAAGGCCTAGAACCGCTCGGCCACCGCGGACGGCTTACGACTCGTTCTTATGATGTATGTTATATGCAGAGTGGCATGGAATCAAACGGGTGCCGTCTCAGGTCGGATCATTCTGTTACTGACTTCCCGAAATGTCTATATTACTCACGCTTTGTGTGTTCTGACCATATAAATCACTTTCTGAAACTACGAAATATGGAACTAAGAACTGGTTAAATTATGAACATTACTTACGACTTATCATTTTCAGGTTGTCAACAGCTACATTCGTGTGTGTGTGAATTCGTTTGTAAACAGTTTCACATTGAGTTAAAGTTTATGTTGTTTATCAAAGGGTTGCTTATTAAATTTCGCGGTAGATACAAAGGTTGATGGAGGTTTTTCATTGCTAGTTTAATAAGAAATAAATTTACAGTGAGATTACGAGAACATTTCCATCAATGAGCTGTGATACAGTAATTTACAAATGCTGTGGATGAAATCATTTGATGTTTCAGAGTTGTACTGATGCAGAATCTTCAGACCACACCACGCCAAAATCGACCGGGTCCCCCAGATGGCGGGCCTGGGGGGCCAGTAGGTTGAGGTCCACCAGTAGGCTGAGGTTCACCAGTTGGCTGCGGCCCTCCAGTTGGTTCAGGACCTCCAGTAGGTTGGCCTGTTGGGTCAGGTCCTCCAGTTGGTGGGCCAGGTGGACCAGTTGGTTCAGGGCCTCCAGTGGGTTGGCCTGTTGGGTCAGGTCCTCCAGTTGGTGGGCCAGGTGGACCAGTTGGTTGTGGCCCTTCAGTTGGTCCAGGAGGGCCAGGTGGTGTCTCTTGGCTGCGGCATGCTGATACCTACAGTAAAAAGGTGTACTGTAAAATATATCATTCATTCGGTTTCGAAAGAATCATATATAGTCAATATTGTTGGCTATCAATTGAGGTTGTAATACAAATTGGCCCCATGAGCCATGCCAGGCTTCCTGATTACATGCTCCCTGTGGTGTGTGCTCTTGTTTAATATCCATAGACCTACAATAATGCGTGTAAGGACAATTATTTTTGACATTTTCTGAATATGTCAGCAATGAAGCTGTATGGGAAAGAGAAATGGTCGCCACTCCTGGTGCCGAATTATTGGCATTATTTTGAATGTTCTTAAAGAAATCGACCACATTTGTGAAGTAGAGAAGCTGTGTAGTGCAAAACTATTTGATTAGAGCTACAATAGATTTCTGCATCGCTGGAGACACGGAAAGTTTCAATTGAAACAGCTGGCAACAACGATGTCGTGAAACATCGTTCCACTACAAAGCATCTGTATTTTAATTTGTGATGCATACTTTTACACAAACGCGAGGAAAAAGGAAATAGCTTGTCGACAACAGCGTTACTGCAGACGGAGCGCAAGCTGAGATTCGTGAGTGAAATTTGTCGTGTTTTCTTGCAAAGAAACCAGCGCTGCATTTGTGTTTATCTATTTAGGCGAAAGACAAAAATATCAAATCTGAATGGCCAATGGAGATTAGAATCGTTTTCGTCCCGAACGCGAGTTCAGAGTCTTACTTAATATCCGGGAATCCTTAGGCCATATATTTTAACTGTCTCAATGTTTGCAATTAAGGAAAGTATTATAGAAATCTAGAACCGTCTTACGTGGCAAATGGCCGAAGGACAATACCAGTTACACAGAGTGGTCAGAAAAAGTACGAAAAGCTTGTAGGCCTAAGGGTATTGCAGGATAGGTTGTGCTAAGAAATAATTATTACAAAAATTGTATATGGCTCTGAGCACTATGGGACTTAACATCTATGGTCATCAGTCCCCTAGAACTTAGAACTACTTCAACCTAACTAACCTAAGGACATCACACAACACCCAGTCATCACGAGGCAGAGAAAATCCCTGACCCCGCTGGGAATCGAACCCGGGAACCTGGGCGTGGGAAGCGAGAACACTACCGCACGACCACGAGCTGCGGAAAAAAAAAGTATAATTTTTGCTGTTTGGGAGTTGATTAGCATTGAAGTTAGGCAATAGCCTCGTTGCGGGCGTAAATTGAAGCCGCCCGCCGGAGACGGTGTCACCAAACGTGTTCTTCGTTCCGTTTCCTAAAACCGAACAAGAGAGCACTAGAGAAACCGGTCGTGGGACGGTAGTAAGGCTCGAACCCGACACAAAGGCTGAGCTGTCTCGTGCGGTATCGTCTACGCTACGAGAACAGCTGACACAAATTGTCCTTGCGAGTCACTTTAGCTTGCGCGCGACTGGCCTGATCGGCTAACTTCAATCCTAATTTACTCTGAAGCAAAGCAACTTGTCGATTTCTTTTCTTAACAATTATTTCTCAGCACAACTTATCCCGCGCCACTTTTACAAGTTTTTGAGACTGTTCCTGACTGCACTGAATACCGAATACATACTTATAACTAGTAGATCTGGATAAAAGGAGAAAACCCTTGGTCGCGATGCTGCATCTGGCTTCTACCTATTTATACTTTTTCAAGTTAAAATCAGTTTGACTACTGCACGCACAGAGACATATAAACAATCACAATCTCTCTCATTGCCATTAGAGAAAGTGTAGTATGTATAGAGGTTGTCTCTCCTAAGAGACATCAGGTGCATTTTCTCCCGTGTTTCGGCAGATATTCGCAATTTCGTTTTTGCAATGTGCAGCTGGAACCAGCCCAAACAAATATTGCTCAAAAATGGTTCAAATTACTCTGAGCACTATGGGACTCAACTGCTGAGGTCATTAGTCCCCTAGAACTTAGAACTAGTTAAACCTAACTAACCTAAGGACATCACAAACATCCATGCCCGAGGCAGGATTCGAACCTGCGACCGTAGCGGTCTTGCGGTTCCAGACTGCAGCGCCTTTAACCGCACGGCCACTTCGGCCGGCTCCAAATATTGCTCAGCACGTCTTTCGTACGCCGTTCAGTGTCAACGGAAAGCCCCGCTTTGCTTCCCGTTACAAACAAAACGATTTTTATAGCGGAATTTGACGTGCCTGTGAGGTAGAGCGGTGGCAAATTAGGCTGGTGCGATATTCGTTTTATCGATATACATTAATAGGGACATAAAAACAGAAAGAGTAACTAGCAGTCCAGCAGTAGTGCGCTGACCCGAGCTCACTGCTACCGCTATGCAGCAGCGCTGCTCAGTCGATGCTGGAGTACTGGGTGTTCTTCGTGTTTTGCTGTCGCTGTTGGTGCATATCGATAAAACGAATATCGCACATGTGAAACGACGCTTTGAAAATAATTATGTTTGTAATGGGAAGCAAAGTCGGGCTTTCCGGTGACGCTGGGTGTCACCTGAAAGACTTTTATGAGCAATGGTTTTTTGGGCCGTTTCCAGCTGCACATTGCAAAACGAAATTGAAAATATCTGCCGAAAAACCAGAGAAAATACGATTTTCACTCTTAGGAGAGACACCAGGTATATGTGTGCCTGTTCGTATTATAAACGTAAGAGAAGGAGTGCAACAAATTTACATCTTAGCATATGCTTCGTCTGAGATATGTACGTAGTTGTAAATGTGGTAGAAAAGACAAATGGAGCACCAGTCACGATTTATACTTTTCTCATTCCACACTACTCACCGCAAGACACAGGAGAAGAGCTGCCACTGTCACCCTCATGTTGATGGAAGTGCTGAGGTAAGTGCGGGCTGCAGAGCTTTTATAAGGCTCGCCGCTGCGTGATGTTGTGTAGTCGAACCGAACAGAGACAGCAGTCCTTTTGGGATCTGATTGTACGAGAAGGTCACGGAAGACAGCTGCTACGAACTGTATAGCTCTCACTTGTGCCTTTGTTCGTCGACGCACGCTTATTCCTGGGATTCATGCTGCCTCAGCAAGCTACGTTCGAGTCTGTGGTCCTATCGGAAGCTGCAGTTGCTCTCATTAACGCATAGAGTGTAACATCAAGTTTTTTCGGGTAACATTGTATCCTACAGCTCTCAGCGTACGGTTTTCATTTCAATAAAAGCTTCTGATCACGTGAATCTTCGGTGCAGTGTGTCTCACAAATAACATCCGATTTACATTGTTCCATTCATGCAAGTTCTTCGTTCCAGATATTGAAAACATTATGGTCTTTCCTCTTAGCCTTTCAAGCTTACAGTTTTCTTTCAAGAAGGATACAACTGGCGCCCCCGGCTCTCCTAAGGACCGTATCTTTATCTGTTGCAGAATTTCTTCCACAGCTGAATCACTGTTCACACTGTTCACACTTTTCAGTTTGTCGCATGTGTCCTTAATAGTTAAATTTTAGAGATATAGTTCGGGAATACTGATGGACTCTAACCTCGTAATATGCCATTTGCTCAAATATAATTTTTGTTTGTTGTTCTGCGAACGTTTCTATCCTGTCTTTTGTTCGTTGGAGACATTGCTTTGTGAGCCTTCCAGGTTCATCCTTCAACTTACAACAGCAAAAAAATCTTAAAAACATAACAAGTTTCGCTTCAACCGTACACTGACACTTAGTTCATCGAAACGGAATGAGAAAAAAACTTTGATTTAGAGAGTCTACAGTTTTTTCACAATAACGCCCAGACATGAGATAGACATTTGTAATACTAACTTCGATATATAGAGGTGCACTTGTTGACACACTGCTGTTACAGCTGCGCAATATGTGCTCCATACATAAGCAACTAGTGTACTAAAGGAGGAATCTCGACTGTTCTCCAGGCTTTAGGATGGTAAGAGGCGGACCAATAAGTTACTCGATACTGAAAGAAAAACCCTTACGTCGGTTTGAAAATAATTTGGAAAGGTGATCTATGACTCAAAGTTCATCGTTTAAATGCTCGTATCAGAACTAATTACCATATCAAAAGATAAAAGTAAATGCAATGGGTCAGTGAGATCTTATTATAAGCCAAATATTCTCTGACAAAAACATAACTGTAAATATGAGAAGCTTAAATGCTCAAGTACTTTTTAAACTTTTTGGTCAATATCACTTTCTTTCATTACCTTTCTGCAGAATGTGTATGGTGTTTGAGTTTTTACAACAGGTGTACTGCTATCAAGGAAAGGGCGTTAACATATTGACCATTTACGTATAAATGACAGTTTATAGTTTATTAAAATGGAACGAACATACACAAACGCTGTTTTGCTCTATTTTTTTCCATTTCTCTTATATTTTTTTAATATATAACATCTTTTATTACAATGAAACATACAATATGCTACAAAATATGAAGCTGATTACTTTTTACATCTGATATTTGTATTTTAAGCATGGTCTGCTCATATAATTGAGTATGTAATCATTATCTATGTCCTACAGTTCCCTATTACGAATATCACTTGTTTCCATACTTATCGAGCATGTGCTGTAACTGCTTCTTATACTCCGTAGATATGCCATGTATGCAATTCATTATGTGCTTTGCATTTTTTACTTTCACAATGATACTCATTACGTATGCCATCCTGAGGAAGTTCGTTGCCTTTGAAGTGGAATGCTTCACGTAGAATGTTGGTGAATATCTTCGATAAATGTAGCCCGCTAAGAAATATCAAATCTAAGTGCTGTACATCAGTCCACTCTTCTGCACTATAGACTGTATCCAGTCCCTTAATATGAGGAAGCCGAAGTCTCTGTCGCGTAAGAGACATAAATGTCCATGTGTGCCGTCCGTTGTGGCCGAGCGGTTCTAGGTGCTTCAGTCCGGATCCGCACTGCTGCTACGGTCGAGGTTCGAATCCTGCCTCGGACATGGGTGTGTGTGATGCCCTTAGGTTACTTAGGTTTAAGTAGTTTAGGGGGCTGGTGACCTCAGATGTTAAGTTCCATAGTGCGCTAACCGTTTGTCCATGAGTTGTACGCAAATGACATTGACTCACGCCGATAGCTCTGTACCAACAAATGAAACAGCTTCACAATGGTGTTGTTTCAGTTACAATTTGTTGATGTTAAGGGAGATTTGATTCTAATGAAGTCTTTTCTAATGAAGTCTCTCATTTTAGCGTTTTCTTACCTATTAGTTCATGAAAGGAATACAAGAAGGCTCAGCCATCACATACCTGATTAATACAAATCACATACAGCTGCCACTTGCAGCAATAAATCATTTCAGTTAGCCAGATACGACGAACCTTATACAGCACAATATACTGAGACATTAGAGGCCTAGTCTTACTCTCACTGTTATCTGTGCCCTGTTTGGATCCCTGAAGACGGCTGTCATAAAGGACTGTTGATTTTACGCTTGTCCTTACTCAGAACTGTGCGCTAAGCTTTCGGTAACCGTTAGTCTGTTTAACCAAGATGATCGCAGCACCTACTGTATGTGAACTCGGTGGGTTCGATATTCAACATCGTACGCTTGTTTTTCCCATTGTGGTCTTACGTAGCTTTTCTCTTTCTCTCTCCCTCTCTTTCATTATTATTTTTCGTTTTTAAAAGAAGTTTCCTTTTGTGGATCTTAATTTCTTCTCTTCTTGGTGCTTTTGCTAACACTTAGTACTTGTATAAGAAATAACATCTAATGCATCCATCTGGATGGCTAACCTATTAAAGGGTGTGCAAGAAAAGATAAAGTAAAAAATACACACAACCATCTACCGACGAAAAAAAGTGTATCCGTTAAATGAGAAAATACTGGACAAATTTACCTGAATTTTTCTGTGGAGGAAAACACTTTATCACTTGCACCACAAGACTGAGAACTCTCAAAAACTAAGTGCTTTAGAGTATCAAGTACTCAGAAAGATTTAATGACCTCAAACTTGACGAATACAGACAAAGTCAAGTGGGAAACTATATACATTCTCGGAAACTCAAGATGTTTTAAAGTTATTGCTGTTCAGATATGTGGCATTTGATGGATGAAATAGAATTGCCTTATGGAAAAATCAGGAAATATTTATCTTTATGAGACGTATGTGGACAATATTTTTTCATCACGGGACTTTTCAGAAACATTTTTATTCAGACTACACATACTAATGAAAACGGAACTAATGTTTACTCCCGAGGCCTTTTCTCTACCTTCTATCACCTTATGAAAGTATACTCTCCCTCATATGTCTCCTCGACTTCTTGTCTGAAAAACACAGCAAAGACACTCCATCCCATTAGAGCAAAATAGGCTTTGTCCCACTTCATCCATTCAATTGTTTTCTCTGTTTTTTGAGTAGCAAGAACTCGGCTCGGGAAAGATCTCCCTCAAAAAGACCGTGACGTATCTATAGATACAACAATACTCTCTACTTTGTCGTATACGCATTCATTATCTCGTTACAACTATATATCCTTCACATCAACAAGACGTCCTCAGTCACAAACGTCCTTAGATGGTGCAGTCTGCTTAAATTTCTGTATCACTGAATTCGCTAGGTCACATAATATTCCTTTTGTCCATCTGTAAGTACATTTTGTATCTGCTTCTATCGGTATTATTACTATTATTATTTGGAAATAAACCTATTAGGGCTACAAAAAGTACTTATAGGTCGGCATTTGCCTTCCCTTGTTCCCATATTTCTTTCATTCTCTTCCTATGGGCGTCCTTTCTCTCTTCACAGCATGTTGTCCCAGTATTCTTTTCGGCTTTTCGTGTACGTCAATTTGCCGTTTGTGAGTATTGAATCTGAAGATTTTGAGCAGTATTTTCTGGCAATTTTGGGATCAGTTTTGATCAATAAATTTTACCTTGCCCATTTTGGCTTTGCGCCTGCTGTCAAAAAGCTTACTATTTGTTTTTTAAGTTTGTCTGGGTGCATTTTTTTCAGTATGTCTACAGAATCTTAATCTGCCGGTTTCTAATGTCACTACGGATGTTTGTGTATTATTTGATTTTCTGATTGCATCTGTCTAATGTAGATCCCCTACAACTTTTGGGCGTAAAAATTATCTTAGGATTTTGCGTTGCTTTTCCTCAGTGGCTTTATTGACCGTTTTCCTGTTCAAACATAGTTTTTCTGATCCACAAAAGTATTACTATTATTATTATTATTGCTGTGGCCAGTAGCAGGGAAAGCAACAGTAGTAGTATTACCATTAACGCTATTAGTTCGTAGTCAGTTTATTGTCATTACATAGATTCATTTATTTTTAATTCTATTAATACCATTTTATTACTTTTGGCATATTAAAAATGTAGGAAGGGATCAGAAAGGTCTAATATGATGAGTTTAAATAAACAAGTAAATAAGTTGGAGACGTTGCACAAACCTGGACAACAAAGATGGGGAAAGGAATTGGTTGTGTGCTGTCGATAGGAACCCTCCCGGTGGTTAAGGAAACCACAGAGCAGCGACAAGCGAGGAGCTTAAACGACGGCGCTCCTCTTTGGAGGTCGCATGGCTTTACCTCTATGACACCTCGTTATGTTCAGCTCATACTGCAATTGATGAAGCTAATTACATTACTGTACGAGCGGCTGTCGCGCATAGGAACGTCTGTATTTCCCATTTTTCCTGAATATGGACCCGTCCGTACAAGAACGTATCTTTCCTAGGGTGATCCCCCACATGTGCATGTTCCTCTTACGTACCTTTGTTTCCACGTCACATGCAGGCTATGCCACCAGTAACCTTCCAACGTCACAGTGGGCAGTATCCATGATGTTTTGGCCTATCAGTGTGAGAGATTGCAGGGCATTCTCACTTTTGACACAGTGTCATGCTACTTAGTGTTTATAGGAAAGGTGATCATTATTCCGTGGTTGCTACATTTGATACGATCTGACTTCATTGATGTGATGAAATGGGTGGCAGTATTTAACGCTCTTACTATTGTGCTCCTTCCCCCCCATGAACCATGGACCTTGCCGTTGGTGGGAAGGCTTGCGTGCCTCAACGATACAGATAGCCGTACCGTAGGTGCAACCACAACGGAGGGGTATCTGCTGAGAGGCCAGACAAACATGTGGTTCCTGAAGAGGGGTAGCACCCTTTTCAGTAGTTGCAAGGGCAACAGTCTGCTCCTGTAACACTAACCAATACGGCCTTGCTGTTGTGGCACTGCGAACGGCTGAAAGCAAGGGGAAACTACAGCCGTAATTTATACCGAGGGCATGCAGCTTTACTGTATGATTAAATGATGATGGCGTCCTCTTGGGTAAAATATTCCGGGGGTAAAATAGTCCCCCATTCAGATCTCCGGGCGGGGACTACTGAAGAGGATGTCGTTATCTGGAGAAAGAAAACTGGCGTTCTACGGATCGGAGCGTGGAATGTCAGATCCCTTAATCAAGCAGGTAGGTTAGAAAATTTAAATAGGGAAATGGATAGGTTAAAGTTAGATATAGTGGGAATTAATGAAGTTCGGTGGCAGGAGGAACAAGACTTTTGGTCAGGTGAATACAGGGTTATAAATACAAAATCAAATAGGGTTAATGCAGGAATAGGTTTAATAATGAATAGGAAAATAGGAATGCGGGTAAGCTACTACAAACAGCATAGTGAACGCATTGTTGTGGCCAAGATAGACACGAAGCCCACGCCTACTACAGTAGTACAAGTTTATATGGCAACTAGCTCCGCAGATGACGAAGAAATTTATAAAATGTATGATGAGATAAAAGAAATTATTCAGGTAGTGAAGGGAGAAGAAAATTTAATAGTCGTGGGTGACTGGACTTCGGGAGTAGGGAAAGGAAGAGAAGGAAACATAGTAGGTGAATATGGATTGGGGCTAAGAAATGAAAGAGGAAGCCGCCTGGTAGAATTATGCGCAGAGCATAACTTAATCATAGCTAACACTTGGTTCAAGAACCATAAAAGAAGGTTGTATATATGGAAGAATCCTGGAGATGCTAGAAGGTATCAGATAGATTATATAATTGCAAGACAGAGATTTAGGAACCAGGTTCTAAATTGTAAGACATTTCCAGGGGCAGATGTGGACTCTGACCACAATCTATTGGTTATGACCTGTAGATCAAAACTGAAGAAACTGCAAAAAGGTGGGAATTTAAGGAGATGGGACCTGGATGAACTGAAAGAACCAGAGGTTGTACAGAGTTTCAGGGAGAGCATTAGGGAATAATTGACAGGAATGGGGGAAAGAAATACAGTAGCAGAAGAATGGGTAGCTTTGAGGGATACAATAGTGAAGGCAGCAGAGGATGAAATAGATAAAAAGACGAGGGCTAGTAGAAACCCTTGGGTAACACAAGAAATATTGAATTTAACTGATGAAAGGAGAAAATATAAAGATGCAGTAAATGAAGCAGGCAAAAAGGAATACAAACGTCTCAAAAATGAGATCGACAGGAAGTGCAAAATGGCAAAGCAGGCATGGCTAGAGGACAAATGTAAGGATGTAGAGGCCTATCTCACTGGGGGTGAGATAGATACTGCCTCGTTTGGAGAAAGGAGAACCACTTGCAAGAATATCAAGAGATCATATGGGAACCCAATTCTAAGCAAAGAAGCGAAATCAGAAAGGTGGAAGGAGTATATAGAGGGTCTATACAAGGGCGATGTACTTGAGGACAATATTATGGAACTGGAAGAGGATGTAGATGAAGATGAAATGGGAGATATGATACTGCGTGAAGAGTTTGGCAAAGCACTGAAAGACCTGAGTCGAAACAAGGCCCACGGAGTAGACACCATTCCATTAGAACTACTGACAGCCTTGGAAGAGCCAGTCCTGACAAAACTCTACCATCTGGTGAGCAAGATGTATGAGACAGTCGAAATACCATCAGACTTCAAGTAGAATATAATAATTCAAATCCCAAAGAAAGCAGGTGTTGACAGATGTGAAAATTACCGAACTATCAGTTTAATAAGTCACAGCTGCAAAATACTAACGCGAATTCTTTACAGACGAATGAAAAACTGATAGAAGCCGACCTCGGGGAAGATCAGTTTGGATTCAGTAGAAATGTTGGAACACGTGAGGCAATACTGACCCTACGACTCATGTTAGAAGAACGATTAAGGAAAGCAAACCTACGTTTCTAGCATTTTCAGACTTAGAGAAAGCTTTTGACAATATTGATTAGAATACTCTCTTTCAAATTCTGAAGGTGGCAGGGGTAAAATACAGGGAGCGAAAGGCTATTTACAATTTATACAGAAAGCAGATGGCAGTTATAAGAGTCGAGGGGTATGAAAGGGAAGCAGTGGTTTGGAAGGGAGTGAGACAGGGATGTAGCCTACCCCCGATGTTATTCAATCTGTATATTGAGCAGGCAATAAAGGAAACAAAAGAAAAGTTCGGAGTAGGTATTAAAATCCATGGAGAAGAGATAAAAACTTTGAGGTTCGCCGATGACATTGCAATTCTGTCAGAGACAGCAAAGGACTTGGAAGAGCAGTTGAACTGAATGCACAGTGTCTTGAAAGGAGAGTATAAGATGAACATCAACAAAAGCAAAACGAGGATTATGGATTGTAGTCGAATTAAGTCGAGTGATGCTGAGGGAATTAGATTAGGGAATGACACACTTAAAGTAGTAAAGGAGTTTTGCTATTTGGGGAGCAAAATGACTGATGATGGTAGAAGTAGAGAGGATATAAAACGTAGACTGGCAATGGCAAGAAAAGCGTTTCTGAAGAAGAAAAATTTGTTAACATCGAGTATAGATGTAAATGTCAGGAATTAGTTTCTGAAAGTATTTGTATGGAGTGTAGCCATGTATGGAAGTGAAACTTGGACGATAAATAGTTTAGACAAGAAGGGAATATAAGCTTTCGAAGTGTGGTGCTACAGAAAAATGCTGAAGATAAGATGGGAAGATCACATAACTAATGAGGAGGTATTGAATAGAAATGGGGAGAAGAGGAGCTTGTGGCACAACTTGACTAGAAGAAGGGATCGGTTGGTAGGACATGTTCTGTGGCATAAAGGGATCACAAATTTAGCATTGGAGGGCAGCATGGAGGGTAAAAATCGTAGAGGGAGACCAAGAGATGAATACA
The DNA here is from genome assembly GCF_021461385.2 of Schistocerca piceifrons. Classification (NCBI taxonomy): domain Eukaryota; kingdom Metazoa; phylum Arthropoda; class Insecta; order Orthoptera; family Acrididae; genus Schistocerca; species Schistocerca piceifrons. The sequence goes on along the minus strand of NC_060139.1, from coordinate 969,309,741 downwards.
CTAAGTATATTCAGAAGGATGTAGGCTGCAGTAGGTACTTGAAAATGAAGAAGCTTGCACAGGATAGAGTAGCATGGAGGGCTGCATCAAACGAGTCTCAGGACTAAAGACCACAACAACAACAACGGACCAAATCACTTTCTTTCATTATGTTTCTGGTTAACGTGTATGGTGTTTCAGTTTTTTCAACAGTTGTACTGCTATCAAGGAAACGGCGTTAAAAGATTGACCACTTACGTACAAATGACAGTTTATAGTTTTTTAAAATGGGAAGAACATACAAAAACGCTGTTTTGCTCTAATTTTTTCCAATTTCTCTTATCTTTTGTTAATATATGACATCTCTTTGTATAATGAAAACACACGATATGCTACCAAAATATGTAGCGGCCTACTTTTTACATCTGCTATTTGTATTTTAACCGTGGTCTGCTCATATGTCTGGTACTTTCACGATCATCACTTGGTTCCATAATTACCGAGGATGTGCTGGATGTGGTTCTTATACTCTGTAGATATGGCATGTATGAATTTCATTATGTGCTTTGCAATTTTTTAATTTTACCATGATACTCATTACGTGTGCCATCCTGAGGAAGTTCATTGCTTTTGAAGTGGAACGCTTCACAGAGAATATTGGTGACTATCTTCGATGATTTTGTTAATATCGATAAATGTAGTCCGCTAAGAAACATCAAATCTAAGTACTGTACATCAGTACACATACAGCTACCACTTGCAGCAATAAATCATTTCAGTTATCCAGATACGACGCACTTTATACAGCACAATATAATGAGACATTAGAGGCCTAGTCTTACTCTCACTGATATCTGTGCCCTGAGTGGATCCCAGAAGACGGCTGTTATAAAGGACTGTTGATTTTACGCGTGTCCTTATTCAGAACTTTGCGCAAAGCTTTCTGTAACCGTTAGTCTGTTTAACCAAGATGAACGCAGCACCCACTATATGTGAACTAGGTGGGTTCGATATTCATCATCGTACTTTGTTTTTCCCATTGTGTTCTTACACAGCTTTTCTCTCTCTCTCTCTCGTTCATTATTAATTTTCTTTTTAAACAAAGTTTTCTCTTGTGGATCTTAATTTCTTCTCCTCTTGGCGCTTTTACTATCACTTTTCACTTGTATAAGAAATAACAAGTAATGCATCCATCTGGATGGATGAGCTATTAAAGGGTGTGCAAGAAAAGATAAAGTAAAAAATACACAAACGTCCACCGACGAAAAATAGTGTACCCATTAAATGAGAAAATACTGGACAAATTTACCCGAATTTTCACTTTTATCACTTGCACTACAAGATGGAGAACTCTCAATACTTTTAGAGTATCATCTTAAGTGCTCAGAAATATTTAATGACCTTAAACTTGACGAATATAGACAAAGTGAAAGGCAGTGTCCATGAAGTGGGAAACTACATACATTCTCGGAAACTCACTGGTACCGGCGGAGGTTCGTGTCCTCCCTCGGGCATGGTTGTGTGTGTTTGTCCTTAGGATAATTTAGGTAAAGTAGTGTGTAAGCTTAGGGACTGATGACCATAACAGTTAAGTCCCATAAGATTTCACACACATTTGAACATTTTTCGGTTCAAAAGCTTTCTAAGGTTCAATGCAAACATATTATCCACGAGTTTTTCCAAATGGCTTGCTCATAAGGACGTAGAAGTAAATGATAAATTAAGTTCTGGACTAGATGTAAGTGATTCTCTCAACACCGCTATGTCGGAGCAAGACAACTGCAGCGAATCCATAAAATCCAAATTAATTCAAATCAAACTCGCTGTAAATGAAGATTTGCCGGAATGACGTGAAAGGGTAAATGCACAAATAATAAACTTGCAACAAGCATTGTCTACAGTCAAGGGTATGGTTCAAGACACCCCAACGATTGCTAACAGAGTACCACGACAGTTACGGCATCCTAAAGCCGCAGATCACATCCCATATGGTAACGAAACAAATTTCAATAACTTATCGCAAAATCGTATACCATATGAAGTAGCGACAGCACCATCACTCTCTTCTGTGATGTTTGAGGGAAGTTTCCTCAAACATAGAAAATTCCAAGTCTTTATACCCGGGAAAAAAATACTCCAAATGCTATTGTGTTTATATGAGCTTTGAAAGATGTGTCATCACAGTGTTGGGATGAACAACAAAAATTTCGTTTCACAAGTGGATACATACGAGATGCGTAGCATCGTGGACCACTGGCACAGTAGAACCCTGTCAAAGCTAAGAGCAGCTTGAAAGAGCATTGTTATCTGAATATTGATCAAGAGGCAATGAAGAGATCTTAAGGCAAAGAGAACTTTAGTCGATGTATTTCCATAAGAAACAGGGTAGTCTCCACAGATACACAGGAATATTTACACGAAACTCGTGCTGGGGGGAGCTGCTTTCTCTCAAAGATGTGTTAACAATTCTGAAAGCGAACTTACCTTTCGATATTCGTGAGGCACTTGTGCATTTGCCTGAAGAGGATCTAGAATATTTTACGTCTGTTCTGGATTCATGACGACATTAAGGTCTATAACCATAACAATAATGGCCACTATAGCGCTCTGCATTCAGTGAGGATATGAAGGTACATAACCACAACAACAACGGACACAATAGTGCCCCGCATTCAAGTCAGCCGCGTCCGCCAAACCATGGCACCGGGCGTCCTAATGGCTATCGCGCCACTCCTGTGACGCCACCTTCTACTTCACGCAGGTATTATGCGCGCCACTCAGACCACAGCCCACTGAATTCGAATAGTAATAACAGCAGAAAGTACAATAACAATTTGTACCACGCTGTTTACGAAGGTAAGGGGACTAGACAAAATTTTTGAAATAACAACAACAGTTACTGAAATCCAAGCAAAGAAAATCAGAACCTAGGAAATGTAGTCAATGCCTACCCGCAGACTAGTTACATACGACGTGCGCTAATGCTAGTTGGCCAAATCGAGGATATTCGGTAAACATTGTTGAAGTTATCAATTAACCACCTCCAACTACCTGTAATGAAGTTTCATCAATGTAATTCTGACCTCATTAAGTCCTCCGATGATGATCGCATCAAGTATTGGGGCCACTCAAGACCTCAAGACAGTCACATAGATCTGTTAAGGAATACTGACAGATCTGATGTCAGAGACGACTTAATTAGCATCAACCTAAAAATACCAACCAAACACTGGTTTTTAGTGGAAGCCTCAATACGAAATAGTATTGGGTACAGGTGCCTCTATTAATTTCTTCTCACAGAACTTGTGAATTAACATGTGTAGTAGGAAAATAAGCGACAGTATCTACCAACAGAAAATATATGTGTTGTTCGTCGGGAGGACTGATTTAGAGATTAAAAATGGGGAGACAGACATCAGAGAAAAAACTTTTTGGTCATTGATTGCCAGGGAAACGGTTGTAAAAACTGTTGCGAAAAACACCAAATGTTTCGAAGATTGCATTTATAACACAGATGTAGCAGCTACGAAATCACCTCTTCCGTAAGTTTTAATTATAATGTTAAGAAAATTGGACGCCTAGGAATAGACTTGCGACGATGAACAAAGCAGCGTACGCTAGCTATTCAGTTTAGCAAAGCTGTATTCCGTGTCCTTGTTATACAACAAACTCTTTCACTGTGTCAGTTGGACTGTGGACTCCATATGGTTCCTTTGTTGACGAGTCACGGCTGTTACTCGTCACGCAGTGGCAGCTCTCCTTCTGTGCTTTGTGGTAAGTAGTAATGGCTGAAGAATTAAAAAAAAGTACAAATAGTAATTGGCGCTCCAAATGGCTAGTCCGCAGCTCGTGGTCGTGCGGTAGCGTTCTTGCTTCCCCCGCCCGAGTTCCCGGTTCAAAAATGGTTCAAATGGCTCTGAGCACTATGGGACTTAACAGCTGAGGTCATCAGTCCCCTAGAGCTTAGAACTACTTAAACCTAACTAACCTAAGGACATCACACACATCCATGCCCGAGGCAGGATTCGAACCTGCGACCGTAGCAGTCGCGCGGTTCCAGACTGTGCGCCTAGAACCGCTAGACCACCGCGGCCGGCCCGGGTTCCCGGGTTCGATTCCCGGCGGGGTCAGGGATTTTCTCTGCCTCGTGATGACTGGGTGTTGTGTGATGTCCTTAGGTTAGTTAGGTTTAAGTAGTTCTAAGTTCTAGGGGACTGATGACCATAGATGTTAAGTCCCATAGTGCTCAGAGCCATTTGAACCATTTTTGAACCATCGAAATGGCTATACTAATACCTTGACGACTACGTTCCATTTCGTAGATGACGTCTTGTATGAAGTTGTAAAATTTGGTGTACTAATTCTTTTGTGTTCATAACAATGCATTCTCTAAGTTCTGTGAGAGAATGCGTTTACTTGTATCTCTCTATGGTAACTGCAGTCAAACTCGGCTTCATGATGACAATGCGCAGAGAATACTCAAGAGTCCAGTATAGCCATGGAAATTTCGCTGAGAACCATGCCTAAGCCTAATAGGTACATGTTCGTTGAATAATTGGCGCCTTACTGCGACTGCCTGCTAGACTCTAATTTTATATACTTCAGTTACACTTTAGTGTGATGTCACATTCAAGACTATCGCTGGTAATTTACTTAATTCTTTTTACATGTCCTCCTAAATAACTTAAGTGAAATGAATTTGCTACAAAAATTCAAGTTTTAGTTCGTACTCTAATAAACTTGTCCTTGATGATTTTTTAAACCATAAAATTTTTCCGTTTCCGTTGTATGTGTGATCACTGAGAAATTCTTATACAGGGTAAACTTATATCTTTGTTCGTCATAGTTTTAGCATATGGTTATGGACCACTGTCAAGTGTGCAGAGATATATAATTCTAATAGAACAGGTTTTAACTTCGCTTATTATTAACTATGTCATAGATAATTATATAGCATTAAATATATGCTAGTTTGCAACTGATAATGCTTCTAATGGGACTCATGGGAACCACGAATCTTCTGTCTTTGTTACTTCTCTAATTAATTTAGTATGGGATGTTAGGAGCTCTGGTTATCATTTATTGTGTATCTCAAGTATGGAAGATGTCATTTTCACTATCAGCTTAAGCTCACCTTCCTAATATGTCACAGGGAGGTTCAAAGGTCTTGAAAAGGAACACACTTCACTGTAAACTAACCTACAAAGATGTGCTTACGCAACAATCCTATTTACCTTACTTGATGCCTAAGAATAGCGTGTTCTTAGTAACTGGCAGGTAGTCTATTGAATTATTGGAATGTATGACATGATTTACAGCATAACATTGTACCACTATAGGTGACAGCATGCCGCAGTCAGGAGACTCCACCTGGCCCTCCTGGAGTAACTGAAGGGCCACAGCCAATTGGCCCACCTGGCCCACCAACCGGAGGTCCTGATCCAACAGGTCAACCTACAGGAGGTCCTGAAACAACTGGCCCACCTGGCACACTAACTGGAGGTCCTGAACCAACAGGTCTACCTAATGGAGGCCCTGAATCAACTGACCCACCAGGCCCACCAACTGGCGGTCCTGAACCAACAGGGAACCTACTGGAGGTCCTGAACCTACTGGTGAACCTCAGTCTACTGCAGGACCTCAGCCTACTGGACCACCAAGGCCACCTTCTAGGGGACCTTATGATTTTTGGCGTGGTGTGTTCTGAGGATTCTGCATTAGTACAACTTTAAGATATCAGCAGTTTTCGTCCATGCCACTTGTGATGAACAGTTTCAGAATTTACCGATGAAACTCATTATAAATCATTGTACAAAATGGTTCAAATGGCTCTGAGCATGGGACTTAACATCTGAGGTCATCAGTCCCCTAGAACTTAGAACTACTTAAACCTAACTAACCTAAGGACATCACACACATCCATGCCTGAGGCAGGATTCGAACCTACGACCGTAGCAGTCGTGCGGTTCCAGACTGAAGCGCCTAGAACCGCTCGGCCACCGCGGCCGGCAATCATTGTACATCTCACTGTAAATTTCCTTCTCATTAAAGTAGCAATAAAAATCTCCATCAGTATTAAGTATTTTCATGTCCTGTGAACTGTACAGAGAACCCTTTTGGTAAATAACAAAAGATGTAACTACTAAGGGTCCAGTGTTAGTTTTGGCTTAGTTTCATTGATGCCAGGACTCCCTCCCCCTCCTCTCCAGGCAGTGAAAGTACATGCCTCCCTCTGCTGCCTCTGTCATTGTTAGAGGGCCAGTGTGAAATAATTTTAATATTGTGGCCAGCAACAATGCATGGCATTCCGTCAGTTTCGAAGACTATAAAATACAAAAATTGCTATCAGAAGATATGAAAGTTTGTTACACTGCACCACTAATAAGAGATAAAGTATGACGAGTAGCATATATTTTTCCAGTTTACCAACGTTATGTCAATCATATAAAATTGTTCATTAGGTACATTGTATCTAGTCAACATTTTCAATCACGCGACAAGCGTCAACTGCTACAAAGGGACAAATTGGAAGCCAAGGGGACTAAACCGCTAGGCGACAATGGATACGCGGCATATAATGTATATATTTGATTACAACTATATATGCATCTTTACATCGAGTAAAACAATGTCATTAGCAAGCAGTTTACGGAAGTCACTTTACAATGCTGTACGATAAGGTATTTCTTTACAAAACAAAGTGTAACAGATCTTTTAGGTGGTCGAATATAGTACGTTGGGAGAACACGCTGAGGGGCGCTAGAGTACATGAGGGCAACAGTCTATTTTTGACCACTGAAAAGATCTGTGACACAATGTTTTGTAAAGAAATACTTTTTATGAAACATTGGAAAATGATTTCTGTGAATTCCTTATTGGTGAAATTTTTTGATACGATTTAACGAAGAAACTGTAGTTACAATTAAATATATGCATCGTTTACCACGTATCCGGTGCCACCTAGCGATTTACTCCACTTGGCTTCGTTTGTCCCCTCGTAATTGTGTATGTTAACGAGATAGAATGTATCTGATGAACAATTTTATGTGACTGACATAACACTGGTAAGCTATAAAACACTACGGTACTCGTCATACTATGTCTCTTATCAATGGTGAAATGTAACATACTTTCATATCTTCTGATACTTGCTGTTGGTGGGGAGGCTTGCGTGGCTCAGCGATACAGATAGCCCTACCGTGGGTGCAAACACAACGGAGGCGTATCTGTTGAGAGGCCATACAAACGTATGGTTCCTGAAGAGGGGCAGCAAGCAGCCTTTTCAGTAGTTGCAGGGCGTCTGGATGATTGATCTGGCTTGGCAACATCAACCAAGACGGCCTTGCTGTGCTGGTACTGCGAACGGCTGAAAGCAAGGGGTTCAAATGGTTCAAATGTCTCTGAGCACTATGGGACATCTGAGGTCATCAGTCCCCTCGAACTTAGAACTACTTAAACCTAACTAACCTAAGGACATCACACACATCCATGCCCGAGGCAGGATTCGAACCTGCGAACGTAGCGGTCGCGCGGTTCCAGACTGAAGCGCCTGGAACCGCTCGGCCACACCGGCCGGCAAAGCAAGGGGAAACTACAGCTGTAATTTTTCCCGATGGCGTGCCGCTTCATTGTATGGTTAAATGATGATGGCATCCTCTTGTGTAAAATATTCAGGAGGTAATATAATCCCCCATTCGGATCTCCAGGCGGGGACTACGCGGGACGACGTCGTTATCAGCAGAAAGGAAACAGGCGTTGTATGGATAGGAGCGTGGAATGTCAGATCCCTTAATCGGGCAGGTAGGTTAGAAAATTTAAAGAGGGAAATTGATAGTTTAAATTTAGATATAGTGGGAATTAGTGAAGTTTGGTGGCAGGAGGAAAAAGACTTCTGACCAGGTGAATACAGGAATATAAATACAAACTCAACTAGGGGTAATGCAGGAGTAGGTTTAATAATGAATAAAAAAATAAGAGCGCGGGTAACCTACTACGAACAGCATAGTGAATGCATTACTGTAGCCATTGTAACAAAGATAGACACGAAACCCACACCTACCACAGTAGTACAAGTATATATGCCAACTAGACGAAGAGAGTGAAGAAATGTATGATGAAATAAAAGAAATTGTGCAGGTAGTGAAGGGAGATGAAAATTTAGTAGTCATGGGGGACTGGAATTCGATAGTAGGAAATGGAAGTGAAGGAAAAGTAGTAGGTGAACATGGAATGGGGGTAAGGAATGAAAGAGGCGGCCGCCGGGTAGAATTTTGCAGAGAGCGTAGCTTAATCATCGCTAACACATGGTTTAAGAATCATGAAAGAAGGTTGTATACGTGGAAGACGCCTGGAGACACAGGAAGGTTTCAGATAGATTATGTAATGGTAAGACAGAGATTTAGAAACCAGGTTTTAAATTGTAAGACATTTCCCGGGGGATATGTGGACTCTGATCACAACCTATTGTTTATGAACTGCAAATTAAAACTGAAGAAACTGTAAAAAGGAAGGAATTTTAAGAGATGGGACCTGGATAAATTGAAAGAACCAGAGGATGTAGAGAGTTTCAGACAGAGCATTAGGGAACAATTGACAAGAATGGGGGAAAGAAATACAGTAGAAGAAGAATGGGTAGCTATGAAATAGTGAAGGCAGCAGAGGATGAAGTAGGCGAAAAGACGAGGGCTAGTAGAAAGCCTTGGATAACAGAAGAGATATTGAATGTAATTGATGAAAGGAGAAAATATAAAAATGCAGTAAATGAAGCAGGCAAAAAGGAATACAAAACGTCTTAAAAATGAGATTGACAGAAAGTCCAAAATGGCTGAGCAGGGATGGCAAGAGGACAAATGTAAGGTTGTAGAGCCATATATCACTAGGGGCAAGGTATATACTGCTTACAGAAAATTAAAGGGACCTTTAGAGAAAAGAGATCAACTTGTATGAATATCAAGAGCTCAGATGGTAAACCAGATCTCAGCAATGAAGGGAAAGCAGAAAGGTGGCAAGAGTATATAGAGGATCTCTACACTGGCGATATACTTGAGGACAATATTATGAAAATGGAAGAGGATGTAGATGAAGATGATATGTGAGATATGATACTGCGTGAAGAGTTTCACAGGGCACTGAGAGACCTAAGTCGAAACAAGGCCTCGGGAGTAGACAACATTCCATTAGAACTACTGATAGCCTTGCGAGAGCCAGCCATGACAAAATTATTCCATCTGGTGAGCAAGATATATGAGATAGGCGAAATACCCTCAGACTTCAAGAAAAATATAATAATTCCAATCCCAAAGAAAGCAGGTATTGATAGATATGAAAATTACCGAAGTATCAGTTTAATAAGCCACGGCTGCAAAATACTAACACTGATTCTTTACAGAGGAATGGAAAAAACTGGTAGAAGCTGACCTCGGGAAAGATCAGTTTGGATTCCGTAGAAATGTTGGAACACTGTTGGAATACTGACCCCACGACTTATCTTAGAAGACAGATTAAGGAAAGGCAAACCTACGTTTCTAGCATTTGTAGACTTAGATAAAGCTTTTGACCGGAATACTCTCTTTCAAATTCTGAAGGTGGCAGGAGACAAACACAGGGAGCGAAAGGCTATTTACAATTTGTACAGAAACTAGACGGCAGTTGTAAGAGCCGAGGGGCATGAAGGGGAAGCAGTGGTTGGATAGGAAGTGAGACACGGTTGTAGCCTATCCTCAATGTTACTCAACTTGTATGTGGAGCAAGCAATAAAGGAAACAAAGGAAAAATTTGGAGTAGGAACAAAGTCCATGGAGAAGAAATAAAAACTTTGAGGTTTGCTGATGACATTGTGATTCTGTCAGAGACAGCGAAGGACCTGGAAGAGCAGTTGAACGGAATGGACAGTGTCTTGATAGGAGGATATAACATGAACATCAACAAAAGGAAAACAACGATCATGGAATGTAGCCGAATCAAATCAGGTGATGCTGAGGGAATTAGATTAGCAAATGAGACACTTAAAATAGTAGATGAGTTTTGCTATTTGGGGAGCAAAATAACTGATGATGGTCGAAGTAAAGGGGAAATAAAATGTAGACTGGCTATGGCAAGGAAAGCGTTTCTGGATAAGAGAAATTTGTTAACATCGAGTATTGATTTAAGTGTCAGGAAGTCTTGTCTGAAAGTATCTGTATTGAGTGTAGCCATCCATGGAAGTGAAATATGGACGATAAACAGTGTAGACAAGAAGAGAACACAAGCTTTCGAAATGTGGTGCTGCAGAAGAATGCTGAAGATTACATGGGTAGGTCACGTAATTAAAGAGGAGGTACTCAATGGAATTGGGGAGAAGAGGAATTTGTGGCAGAACTTGGAGGAGGGATCGGTTGGTAGGACACGTTCTGAGGCATCAAGGGATCACCAGTTTAGTATTGAAGGGCAGCGTGGAGTGTAAAAATCGTAGAGAAAGACGAAGAGATTAATACACTAAGCAGATTCAGAAAGATGTAGGTTGCAGTAGCTACATGGAGATGAAGAAGTTTGCACGGGATAGAGTAGCATGGAGAGCTGCATCACAACGGTCTCCAGACTGAAGGCCACAACAACAACAGCCTTCGCAACTGGCGGAATGTCGAAATGCTTTTAAATGTTTTTAGGAATACTAAAAGTGTGGTCAAGTCATAAGAGAAGTTATTAAACGCAACGATAGCTAGCGCACAGCTCAGTCCTCCCCTTCTTAAACAGAAACAGGAAGGGAGGACGGGGAATCGCTACCAGACGTCTCCTAAGGACACAGTTTCTTTACCAATTTCAGTTGGCTGTTATGTGTCCTAACAATCTGGCACTAGATTCATTCTGGACTAGGAATGTGGCTGGGTAAAGTAACTTGGTCACCTCTTAGAGACACAAGAAATGAGGCATCATCTCAGATGTAATCTTTTCGGTGTCCCTACTCAGCACCGAATTTTTTTTTTAGATAAACCAAATTACCAACTCGCAGACTGATGGGACGCCCACCCCTGTTATATCCAGCAGACTCCTTCCTATGCGCTCCCAAAATGTTGTTTCCAGATGCTTCCCAGTTTAGCTTCATCATCCCTAGGATTGCCCCAACACAAAATTCGTTGATCTAATCAGACGAAAATTCCCGCGGCTCTTCTTCTTGTTTAAATGTACAGCTTAAGATATCGACAGTCTGGTTGTCACTCGCCCTAAAATGCCAGACCTCAGAATAGAACGCATATATGTGAACTGCTCACGTCGCTAATATACCCACTCTTTATGCGCGTACCAAAACTCAAGACAACACTTGATTATCTGTCTCGAATAAGAAAGATCAGCCTGCAAATAAATCTTAAATCTCTCGACGCCAAACAAGACTGTTAGCCCCTCCAGTTCATTAACTGAATACCTTATTTCCGCCTCAGATAAAACTTGAATCATGCCTATGGGTTTCCTCTCGCTTTGAAGCAGAACTGCTGCTATATCAGAACTTAATGTATCAGTTTGTAATACAACTTTGTGTTCAATGTTAGTCACTCCCAACACCGGGCATTAGCTGGAGCTGTTTTCGGAATGATTGAATGAAAGTCTGCTGTGATTCTCCCCAAACAAAGGGTTATACTTTCCATTTTAGGTGATCAGGTGGTGCGAGCAGTTGTGCAAAATTCAGCTGAAATTTACCAAAAACATTCGCCATCCTGTTGAACCTAGGTATATCTGTTTTACATCCAGGAATGGAAACCCGATGTACTCTAAGAGTTCACTGCTGGTCAATTTGCACCTCATCTTCTGAAACTACAGTAGAATGATGATTTGTGGTATATCAATAAAAAATAAAAAATGCAGCTACATCCCCTGGGCATGTATAATTATAAAGCATATTGCTAACTCTACCTTGGTATTTATGATGCTATATCTGTAATGTTATGTAAAGTGTGCAGATATCTAAAGTGTCTGCTTATCTTCTACATCTCTCAAGTCTGGTGTATCATGTAAACTAATGTGTGTTACTACATGTCACAGTAGTAGCATGTATATTACTGGACCACTTAGGAGATATAACAAATATGCTATGTCTGCCACTAACTGAGATCATGCAGTTATTTTTATTTTGCCTTTTATTTACTGAATGTTTTAAGCATATTCTATTGGGAACACAGTATACAGTATGAAATATGTTAAGTCACTGAATGCTCTCAGTTACTGGTAGGTGTAGTGTGTGCAGTATCTTTTGTGTATCTGTTACCCTTGTAAGTGCTCCAGTAATAAAATGCGGAACTACTGAGACAATTAGTACTACACATCAATTTTATTTATGGATTCTTCTGTTACTTCTTGGTAAAACAATTCCATGTTTAAGGTCGAATAGCAAATACACTGTTATTGTTCCATTGATTTCATACTAGGTTAAGGCTTATTGAGCGATTTTCAGAAAAGAACTAACTGGTGTCTGGAAGGGACCTAGTTCTTAGGTAACCAAACATTTTAAGCAAAGATAGAGACCACTTGCATGGAGTGCTATACATCAAACTTGTTTCTTAATGTTGAAATTATACTCTACACAATAGATAATATTAAACACAATAAATAATTAAACTTCACAATATTACAGGTCAAATGATTATAAAATTAAAGTTCGCTGGGTCCCTATATTGCCTGAGAAACACAATAATTAAAATACACTATCTTATAGTATTACAGGTTATATGGTGATGATTCCATAGTTTGTGAGGCTGTGAAATTGGTTGAAAACTGCCTGAACACTAGTAACTTATGGTGAGCAACAGACATGCTCTACATTGTAAATTACATTTATTTAGTGTGCGATATTACACACAGTACATCGTTAAAGTACACAATATTACCGTATTATAAGTTACATTGTTGAATTTTTTGAGGTAAGGAAGGTAAGGAAGAGGAAATTCTATTTTGCTTTTATTTTATATAGCAGTATGTGCCATTGTGGTGGGTTGTGGGAATGTGACTGGTTGATGGCATCATGTGAAGCTGGAAAGTGGGGATGTGCTCAGCTGTAATTTTTCATTTAGAACCACCTGGGGATTTTGAGCTAAATGTTTGTTCACTTCAGAACCTTCCAATGGGCTAGTTTTTTTTCCTGTGTTTGCTACACATATTACTTGTGTACTTAGTATCTGTGTCCTTCCTTCAGCACTTGTTCAGGAAAGTGGAGTCTGATTTATGTAATCTCCAGCTGCATTCATGTTCAATCAGGCTAGTTGTTACAGTCCACTAGTCTGAGCAATATACAGTTTATTGCAAGAGATTTTACAGACACTACTGTTACTTAATAAATCTGACAAATAAGCCAAAATTCTTAAATCAAGCAATTACAAAACTTCATTATATGTATGAGGCACCACAGCTCTTATCTTATTCAACAGCAAGGAGAAAACAGAGACGACGTCTGTGGCTGAGCTGTTCTAGGAGCTTCAGTCTGGAACTGCGCTGCTGCTATGGTCGCAAGTTCGAATCCTGCCTCAGGCATGGATGTTTGTGATGTCCTTAGGTTACTTAGGTTTAAGTAGTTCTAAGTCTAGGGGACTGATGACCTCAGATATTAAGTCCCATACTGCTTAGAGCCATTTGTACCATTTTTTGACAAAACAGATTTATTTAGCTCAAAATCCCCAGGTGGTTGTAAATGTTAAATTATAGCTGAGCACATCCCCACTTTCCAGCTTCACATGGTGCAGTCAACCAGCCACTTACCCACAACCCACCACAATGACACATGCTGCTCTACAAAATAAAAACAATAGAATTTCCTATTCCTTACCTCCCTTACCTCAGAAATTTCCACAATGTAATTTGTAATAATATTATATTGTTTATTTAAACGATATGATGTGTTTAATAGCGTCCACTTAATACATGTAATTTACAATGTAAAACATGTTTGCTGCTCAACTTAAGTTATTAGTGTTCAGACAGCTCTCAAACAATGTCACCACCTCACAAATTATGGAATCATAACCATATAACCTTTAATATTGTAAGATTGTGTATAACATTGTCAATTGGCTACAGTTTAATTTACAGTATTAAAATACATGATTGTTGCACGTCATAACTGAAGGATCTTCAGTTTAACTGTTTCCCAGCCAATGTCGAGACCTCACAAATTTTGGCGTTATAACCATTTGATTTTTAATGTTGTATAGTTTAATTATTTATTGTGTTTAATATTTTCTATTGTGTAATTGTAATTTCAACGTTAAGAAACAAGTTTTATGCACAACACTCTATGCAAGTGATCTATATCTTTGCTTATAGTGTTTGGTCACTTAAGAACTAGGTCCCTTTCAGACAATACTCAATTGTTTTCTGAATATCGCCCAATAATCCGAAAACCAGTATGAAATAAACGAAAATCAGTAGAACAAAAACAGTGTACTTCTAGCTGAACCTTAAGGAAAATTAATAAACATTAGTTTACAAGGTAAATCAGACATGAGGGACATAGAAGATAAGTACACATTTTAGATGAGTTAACAAAATGCTGCTCAATTACATATGTCCAAAGGACTTGTTCCGTTAAAGAGATACACCAGCAAAATTCAGCATTCTGTACCAGGACAGATATTGCCACTATGAATAAACTGTTAATATCATGCACACGATTACACCGTGATCTTAACACTTCCTTAAAAAAATTGACTAACATTAATTATTCGTGATTTTAGCGTGAAACCATCAATTAGTACATGGTCGGTCAGATTTATTGTATTTCCATCTGGTGCTGTCCATGTTCCCTTATGTATTTCCTTGTGTGGGAACAATGTTGAACCTACCATCACGTTTCTAGATGTTGCAAATAGTATCAACCTTGTCCCGTAGTCATTACTGACGGCATGTTCACTATAGGTACCGATTATTGGTCTGTAGATCTGTTCTCTTCCCACGTGGGCATTTAGGTCTCCGGCTAGTACTTTTATGTCATGCCCTGGACAGTCATCATATGCTCTTTCCAAAGCTTCTTTCTCCTCATCCTCTGATTCTTCAGTTGGTGCGTGGGCTTTAGTTATGGACTAAGTGATGAATTTCCCTTTTATAAGAAGTGTTGATAGTCTTCGAATTATGGGGCTGATTCCTATTACTAAGTGCTTTAGTTGGTGATGAACCACAAATCCTGTCCAGAACTAATGGTTCCTTGCGCTACAGCTATAATATATGTTCACTTCTTTCTTTTCTAGGATTCCACTCCCATTCATCTTACTTCTCGCAATGCTATGATGCTCTGATTCAGTTTCATTACTTGGTCTAGCATCATTTTCAGAGCTCTTGGGCGGTTAGTGATCTCATATTCCAAGTACCGATGAATAAATCCGATTTACTCTTCATTTTGTTTTTCTTTCTTTTCTTGTCTCTATAGTTTAGTTGACCGTTCACCACAGCCTTGTCCATGCCATGTCCATCATCCTTTATCCACGTGGCATTTCTTTGTTGAATTTTCGTAACAGGTGTCTTTTACAGAGTGGGCTGTCAACCCTACGTCCAACCTCTACCGGAGGACGGTATTTTTTTTTCAGGGTTTTGTTCCCTTAGCCTTTGGAGACCCAAGTCTGAGTTGCAAGGCAGCAGTTTGCTAGTTCTGGATCGCCCTGAATATTTTATTTCCTCGGTGTCCACCTCATCTAGTGAACATTACCCTAAACAACACCTGGGGACGCGCCCGCAACACCACACGGGAAAATTCA
Organism: Schistocerca piceifrons; assembly: GCF_021461385.2. NCBI lineage: Eukaryota > Metazoa > Arthropoda > Insecta > Orthoptera > Acrididae > Schistocerca > Schistocerca piceifrons. The sequence continues at coordinate 969,294,055 of NC_060139.1, read as the reverse complement.
TTGCCTGTAATCCAGATCTCAGAATCCTTAACAATTCACACTTAAGATTTAAGATAAATCAGAAAATGTAGTACACAGAGGAAGAAGTAGGAATTTAGAGCAGAACCTGTAGAGCGTTAATGTAAATATTATATATAAGAGGTCGATGACAGCACATACTTTAATAACTATGCACTAACTAAATTTTGCTCCATATTCTGTAAAAGTGCCGGACACAATCTGATAGCAGCAAAGTATTAAGATGTTAAAAATATGCGTTAAAGATCTTTCTCATACAGTTCGGTTCGAAATCTGTATTTATGTTCCGAACGCAACGAATTTTGATTCAAAATCGAATCGTATAACAGATTCTTTTGGAGTCCCCATAGCATTCTTCGTTAGTGATACTCAAATAGAATTGGAAAATTTACTTCAAACATCGCTATGTTACAGCAAGAAAACTGTAAAAAACTACTCTCTTGGCAGTAAAACCTCGATTAGAACACCTTAGGAGGATTATGTAGTAGAATACTAAACCCATTGCAAAAATCAATTACATCGCACTATGTTGTACGGAAACTACATAGCATAAATGCAAGATATTTTCAATAAAAAAGTCAGCCTCACCATCTTTTTTTTAAAAAACTAAGTCATTAATGCTTTTGGGAGCGAGGGAATCACTGGGTGGGTGGCAATGTCCATAAATAATAAAGAGGGTGTTGTTTACTTCCATTTTCGTAAGGTTGGGGCATTCTACAGCATACGTCTTTTTCAACGTGCTACATAGTCCAGATGACGTATCTGTGACCCAACTATCCACATTGTGCGAGTTTTTGTAGCGCCTGTACCACCGGGGGAGACTTCACCAGTCTCACAACGATTCCTGTATGGATGAGTGATGTTTTGTGATGCTATGTACACATGGTAGACTACACAAAACAGGTCAGAATACTGTTGTAGAGGCAACGAAAGAGCATGCTAAATTAAAAGAAAGCAAAATCTCTCAGATTGGCGAAGTTTTGCCGAAGCTTGAACTTTAATGTGAGGTGCTTTTAATAGCTTCACAACGAAAATGTCTCAAAATCTGGCAGAAAACACATAGAGATTCTGTTCATATGTAAAGTACATAAGCGGCAAGACGCAATCAATCTATTCACTCCTAGATAGCAATGGTTATGTCAGTCATGACAGTATCACTAAAGCAGAGTTACTAAACACACTTATCCGGAACTCCTTCACCAAAGAAAACGAAGTAAATATTCTAGGATTCGAATCTAGAACAACTGCCAACAAGGGTAACATTTGAGCAGATAACCTCGGAGTAGCGAAGGAGCTTAAATCTTTTAATAAAGGCAATGCCTCCGGTCCAGATTGTATACCAGTCAGGTTGCTCTCAGAGTGTACTGACGCAATAGCTCCATACTTAGCAATCAAGTACAACCGCTCGTTCGTAGGTAGATCCGCACCTAAACACTGGAATGTTGCACGTGTCACACCAATACCCAAAAAAGGAAATAGGACTAAACACTTGAATTACAGATCAATATAAATAGTGTCAATTTGTAGTAGGATTTTAAAACATATACTTTGTATGAACATTATGAATTACCTCGACGAAACCGATTTATTGACTAATAGCACAATTCGGAAAATATCGTTTTTATGAAACAACAGTAGCTCTTTAATCTCACGAAGTAATAAGTGCTATCGACAGAAGATGTCAAATTGAGTCTATAATTTTAGGTTACGAGAAGGTTTTCGACACCGTTCCTCACAAGCGACTCTAATTATGTAGTGTGCCTTTGGAGTATCGTCTCAGTTGTGTGACTGGATTCGTGATTTCCTACCAGAAACGTTACAGTTCTTAATAACTGACGTTTCAAATGGTTCAAATGGCTCTAAGCACTATGGGACTTAACATCTGAGGTCATAAGTCCCCTAGACTTAGAACTACTTAAACCTAACTAACCTAAGGACATCACACACATCCATGTCCGAGGCAGGATTCGAACCTCCGACCGTAGCAGAAATGCGATTCCGGACTGAAGCACCTAGAACCGCTCGGCCACAGCAGCCGGCAATAACTGACGGAAAGTCATCAAATAAAACGGAAGTTATATCTGGCGTTACACAAGGAAGTATTATAGGCACTCTGCTTTTCCTGATCTTCTTAAACGACATGGGAGACAATACGAGCAGCCCTCTTACACTGATTGCAGATGATGCTGTGATTTACCGTTTTGTAAAGCCATCAGATCATCAAACCAACTACAACATGATTTAGACGAGATATCTGCATGGTGCGAAAAATGGCAATTGACACTAACTAATGAAAAATGTGGAGTCATCCACATGAGTGCCAAAAGAAATCCGCTAAATATCCGTTACACAATAAATTACACAAACATAAATGCCACTAAATTCAACTAAATACTTAGAGATTACAATTTAAAAAAACGTAAATTGGAAAGATCACACAGATAATGTTGTGGGTACAGCAAACTAAAGACTTCGATTTGTTGGGAGGACACTTGGAAAGCGTAATAGGTCTGCTAAAGAGACTGTTCACACTACACTTTCCGCTCTCTTCTGGAGTATTGCTGTAGGCTGTGGGATCCACATCTGCTGGGACTCACGGAGGACATCGAAAAAGTTCAAAGAAGGACAGCTCATTTGTGTTATCGCGAAACAGGGAAGAGAGTGCCATGGACACGATACGTCAATTGGGGTGGCAGTCATTAAAACACAGGCGTTTATCGATGCGGCGGGATATTCTCGTGAAATTTCAATCACTAACTTCATCCTCTGACTGAAAAAAATATTCTTTTGGCTCCCACCTACATACGGAGAAATCAACATTATGACAAAGTAAGAGAAATCAGAGGTCGCACAGAAAGATTTAAGAGCTCGTTTCTTCCGCGCGTTTTTCGAGAGTGAAAGGGTAGAGAAACAGCTTGAAGGTTGTTCTATGAAACCTCTACCAGGCATTTAATTGTGAATTTCAGAGTAATCTTGAGTAGTGCGGAGATGGCTGTGCTGGCGCGATCTTGATGTCAAATTGATATGCAAATGAAGTAAACTGATCAATTAATTAGCCACCCCTAACCACGACCAGCCCCTCCCCCAGATGACGTTATGTACTTCTCAGCCTGCCCCCTCCCCCACCTCACCCCTCTCCCTCCCTCTCCCACACTTACCGTATTGGCAGGAATTTCGAAATTTGGTGGGAATTTCGAATTTTGGTGGGAATTTCTGTGTCCCAGGGCTGTGCTGACGTCCGATCCCACAACCCACCCAGGAATTTGAGGGAAATTAAAAATGGCGGTGCACAGCCTGGTCCTCCTGCACCGAAAGCACAACTGCACACCCAACACATGCAAACCGCCCAGATGCAGAGGAGGAAGAATAGGTAGTGTAATTTATTGATTTTGGCTGGGACGCTCTAATAAAAATCGGTCCTAATTACGTAAGTAATCATACAGATCGGTATTAATTACACAACTATATGCATAGCGCTCAACAAGGACTACCTAAAATCACAATAAAGCTCAAAAATAGACGGTGCCATACAACAAACTTCACAATACTACTCAAAACTAGTGCCAGGTGCACTCAAACTCCACCCTTCACTTACAAGCTGGCTGGAAAAAGGCCGAGGTGTAAGGTACAGTCTTTATTTTTCTTTGGTAGGAAATATATTCAACTGACAAGATCCTGGTGTTGGACAGAGGGGAGTTTAATAAGTGGGTGACCTGTAAGCATACAGCTGAGGATTGTATTTATCGCTGTTTGACATCAGAATTCGCTACAGACACCTGCTGCGCAATCACCCTGCAGCCCAGGTAAACGAAGCCAATATATGCTACCACAACTGATGGGAAAAATGCATCACTGCTGTCATTACACTTCCAAACTCTCGTGAAAAAACCAGCACTCGTAATAAATGGGTCATAATGCAACACATGTACTGTGGAAAATCGTTGTCCAAAAGTTTTGCAGAGGAGGTAGTAATTGAATGTACGTTCTCGTCGACGTGCACTCACAAACTGCCGCAATTTGAGGGCCTCCTAATTTCGCTCATACCTCATCTCTATCCCTCCTTCCATCAACTTATGGGGTGGGGGTGGGGAGGGTGACAGGCGTTTTCAAATTGCCAACTGCTATCGCTGAGTGCCTTGTGGTTTTTCTGCGGCCTACAGCCATTCCCTCGTGGTGGCTGGCCGCACTCAGCCTTCCAACATGCACTACGAACGTTGGCGACATCCATTTTGCCTTGAGGCTACGGCCCTTGGAAAACAAAAAAGGGAAATTTAGCGGCACCACCCCGCCTCCGCGTCTGTGTTGAGAGGACACACACACTGGACATTCCCCCACATCGCCGTTCATCAATCGAGAGCAACTGTATTTCACGTCGAGCATCTCTTATAATCGAGCATCTATTAAAAAAACGAACAAAATCGTGACAGTAGTAAATGTCCTCTTTTTGCGAAAGTAAGCACAGTCCATATCATTTTCGTTTTATGAGCAAAATCGGCATAGTTTTTACGTTCGACTGCAGGATACAATTCGAACTACACATGTCCTCCCTGCTTAAAATTGGGGGAAGAAGAACCTCTAGTACTTTGCTGCAAAAACCACAAAACACCACAGAATCTCCTCGTTATTTCGAAACCGTCATCGGAATAAAGAAAAAGCGAGAGTTACACTCCCAAGAAAAAACATCTATGTTAAGCAGTTTCTTTCAGCTTTACAGACAAATTACACAACCTGAGAGCATCTCTCACATTCATATAAATATCTGTAAATAAACTCACGCATGTGTGAATTACAAACATTTCGGACATGTAACATTAGTGAATACAATCTTTTATGCCATTGGCTGACATGTCGAAAAACACAATAATTTTTATATTTGACGACAATATACTGTAATTCAAGAGGTCGTTGCTATTTAGTACACTATGGCAAGTCCCGTTTTACCAATGTGAAGTTATATCACAACGGCGAAGCCTGTCTTGTAATAGAACCTCCTGTAAGACGTAGCGCGTCTGCTCTCTTTTGTGATGCATCGAAACCAATTACTGTATGCATGTTTACATTTGACAGTTTTGCTCCTGACTCCGCTTTACTGACATGTCTGTAAAGTTTCGAGTCATACAGCAGATTTCTGTGTTCTAGTTAGTTTGATCGTCACAATCTGCTTCACGCAATCTACTCACACGTTGGGGAAAAAACACTATCATTTATGGATTCTACAACCAGCTGTAATTTAAGTGGTGTGCTTTATAATTAGGGGTTGGGAAGTATGAAATAACACAGGAGTTTTGATAGCACCTGTTTTTTAAACACGCAATCCTGACGATAATGATAAAAACAGTCACAATTTCATGACAATAGATACGGCCGATTTCTATTAGTTTTATGAGCAAATGCGGTGTAGTTTTTAGAGAACTATCTGCATTTAAACTTTAATCACTTATAGTACTCTTTACAATAAAACATCCTATAAAGTTTTAATGTGTCTCTCTCTTCCAATACATAGAAAAAACAAATACCATGTGCGAGCTGACATCGTGCATATTACATAAACATGTATCACTCCATTGGAGCATGTGGCCAATGTTCGAATTTGTTTGCACAGATCTGTGTAAAGTTTCTTCGACTGCACTGGAGTAAGACCATACCCAGAAGACTATTAATTACAAGAGAGGGTTGCTGTCTTGGTACTTCGTAAACAGTTTAATATACTGTTTTTTTTCGGCTGTAGCACATCCAAGCAATATAAGAGTAAAGTTTTGTACACCGCCATACACTTTGTTTTTCTACCATGACTTCAAGATCTGTGTCAGGTGCTAAAACCATATTAACATACTTCGACGCTTTGGCTCTCACAGAAAGCTAAACATCGCATGGTGTAAACTATGCAAGTCTCACAACACGCAAGTCGGTAGAATTAAAGCACAGAAGCGATGTTTCTAATTAATAAAAATGTGGAAGACATAGCTACATGTGGAAACTGGAATAGCTTACGACAATGTTGATCGTTTCCAACTGCTAAGCAAAGGTAATGCCTATACAGATGATCTCATCTACCACAGTGATGGGGTAGTGTATGTCTTGGTGTTCCATTTCTAAGAGCATTGTTTCCTCATCTTGCAATCATGTACATAAATACTGTTCTAATGTTGACCATCACCAAAACGTGCCCTTCACAACGCGTTTGAGGTTGTAGAAATAAAAAGAGGTGAAAAAAAGAAAAACATGTGGAGGGCATCACAGCGTATAGTAATAGGACGAGACTGCAGCACTGAGGAACTCTTCCAAACAACTGTCTGAGGCTGATGACGCAAACATTTAATCCCATGCTCCACTGTGACAAGTAGCAGATACCCAGTGTTCCCAAGGTTCCTTCCACCTCGACCAATCGGTGTCAGTGAATCATTACACAGTAATCAACGACATACCAGGGACATACGTGGTGGGAATGACACTGTTCATATGGGATGATGTTGTGGAATATAGACCACAGTTGATGGCGAGATCAGTTTTGGCAATTTTAAAAATTGTTCCGTAATTTAAGCGCCAACCAGTGACAACTGCTTCCCAGTTTCTGTACCATCACTAACTCACCGCTCCACTACTTTGCAAGTACCATATACTAGATTGCGAGTGCAGCTACATAATTGTCCATTACATCCATTCGAACATATACACCAAAGTATACCAGACAGCGTCCTATGCCATTGCAGTTAGGTTATCTACATATTTCCAGCGCATAGACAGTAGCGGAAAATTTACGACTACGACTGGCCATATTTCCCTGTGTGGATGGTAGTCACACAGTATTCTCGCTCGTAGGATAAAGTCTGAGACTGACAGATCTCTCCCGCATTGTCCTTGACCAATCCGCCCTGCAGCACCACTGTTACCCCTGACACTCTTCCAAAAGCACAAGATCTCCCCAGATGTGTGTCGAGGAGGCAAGCGTATCTTATCGGCATATAGTAGACAGGAGAATGTTGCGGGGATAAAACAGACGGTTGTGAAGAAACGTGTGGTTTATACATAATGGAGTTTGAAACATTTGACATAAATCAATAGTGCTATCAGTTCTGAAGTATTATTGCACTGTACGGAGCCAATTCCAGTAATGTCCCAGCATGACAGAAATAATCATAGAGCATAATCACACACTCCTATGGTTACATGATTCTGCACCTAAAAATGGTATGTTGTTAATGCCATACGGTTTTCGAAGTATTAATCGTGCAGAATGCAACGTTCTTATTACAATAATGCAGAATGTATTTGACTAACATGTGGCATACAACCACATCGCAAGTTTCCAACTTAATCACCATGGTGACAAACTTTAAAATGATAGAACTACTTCTTTCTACACAATTCTGGTGTTATAAGATGACATCGTCATCGTATATCCACCGCTCGAGCTACTTATAAACCAATTACAACGAAGTTCAGAGACTGCTGTTCTGCCTCTTAGGAAGTTAATGGATTTTATACGTCTTTTTAAGAAGGAGACGTACGTACCCACAATCACACTTCCTTCATCAGTCCTGCTTATAATTAGTAGCAGTGTTGATTTTGACAGATGCAGATATGACTCACAAGGGGACGGCCTCAGACACAGCCAACCGATTCGGCTCAAGTTTGGGAGGTAGCTTGTGTGCAACCTAACACGAAGGAATCTAAGATATTTTGGGTCATCACCCCCGTGTATTTGTAAAAATCACCCCTAAAGGTTGTGACGAGCAAGCGACTCAAAATTGGCAGTATCGATACATAATTGTAAATAGAGCGTTTTTCATCATCGGGTATGGGGTCCGAAAACGCATACTTTTCCAGAAATCGAGGTACGAAACTTTTACAACTGCTGCTTCTGTACCCACATGGTAAACGCTTCACATTATAATTATCCGGGCTGTTATGCCGTGGTCGGTTGATGAATTCTGTGTCAATTCCCAACGTTTCGTCTCCGACTGCGGGAGACATCTTCAAGGGGGTCTGTAGCTCGATGGAAGTTCCAACACACCCACTGGCTCGCTACTGACTGAGCTACGGACCCCCTTGAAGATGTCTCCCGCAGTCGGAGACGAAACGTTGGGAATTGACACAGAATTCATCAACCGACCACGGCATAACAGCCCGGTTAATTATAATGGACATGATATTTCCGGCCGTGAAAGTCTACATTTTAGTATCAAACGGTTTTTGCCTACAGCACCGTTAAGGCCAGCACGGTAGCTCAGCGTGTTCGGTCAGAGAGCTGGTTGGCCTCTGTAATAAAAAAAAACTGAGTGGAAGGATCAACAAACGAACTTTAACGGATGTCATGTGACGTCCGCAACGACCAAACACAACCATCAACAACGGGAAAAAAAAGTGGCGCACCGGCCAAGGTAACTGGCATGGAAAGGGAGAACTCGGGTTCGAATCTCGAAGAAACCTAGCGGATGTTCTTCTTTTCGTTTGTATTTTTCCATATCTCAATTGATAGGGGTAGGAGGGTTAATAAGGTAAGTAAATCAATAAGGAATGATAATAACAAGGTAGGCAAATAAATTTCTCAAACCTCTTGGGATAGTAAACAACTAAAATGTTACTCCAGGTCACTTTACAATGGCTCTTCCAGTCACTGTTACGTGTCCTCACTTTTCTTCGAACAACTAGATGGATGGTACTTGTCATATAAGCATTCGAAACACATATACTCACGGCACCAAGAATATCTAATAATGCAGTCTTTCGACAGCTACACTGTTCCTTCCGAAGAAGAGTCTGCGGAAAACAAACTTGGTTTACATTTAAAAATATGTCTTTTTCGGGAATTAATTTTGATGCATACCACGCATACGATATCATTGCCTGAAAAATCGGTGCTGAAAGTTGGTTATGAATTACGCTGTGAATAGTTATTGCATCCTTGCGCTTGTGCAATTCCCGCTGGGTTTCCAGAAGCACACTGCAATTCTGAAGCCTAGAAATAGAGTTTTTAACCTGGCGATAGAAATAAACATCACACGGCTGGCACACAGGTGTGCAGTTTGGCGGTATTACGTTTGCTGTGCACGTCGGCTGACCCTCGCCATCTACACACATTGTGCCATGTATTGTAGTATTAATTTGTCCACTCCAGAAATCCAATATAAGACAAAACTTGTTATAAGAAACGTATGGTTTTAAAACATTCTCAAGAAAAGGAGACGAGGTACTAGTATAAGTAAAGCTGTGAGGAGGGGGCAATATCGTTCTTGGGTAGCTCAGTCGGTAGACCACTTACCCGTGAAAGGCAAAGGTCCCGATTTCGAGTCTCGGTCCGGAACACAGTTTTAATCTGCCAGGAAGTTTCATTCTCAAGAAATGTTCTGTAATTCGCATTCGTCAGTTTCCCGGATTGGGAGCAGGTAATGTAAACATTTTTGAACGAGTCAGTTAAACGATTGACCTCTTCTATAACCCGAGGACCAAATGTAACATTCGTTTCTTGTAAACACAGGAAAACCTTAGGCAACACTTTTCCAGAGGCTCTGATGGCATATTGCGTCGTGTACGAATGTGTTAGTTTTTTTTTACTACCGACTGCGACAAGGGTTCGTTTTTCTCCCTTATGCGATAACGTGCGTCGAATGTTCACCCGATACTCGCATCCTGTTTGATCAGTGTTGATCACGTAATCACGATTAAAACCGGTCAAAAGTGACGCCGTTTGCGTGCTGAAAAGAGCCGCCACTTTCTATATATCGTCTATATTTTGTACCTTCTTATGAGAGACGTATTTAGTGACGTGCCGTTGACGAATTTTGTACTCCGATTTGATACTTCTTGCACAAGATAATGATGCAGCAAACGTAAAATCCTTGTTGGCCGTATACTGAAGCGCTTCACCTGCAGCCCACTCCTGAAGTATTCTCGTTGTTACATTCTCGTTACGACAACGAGATTCGACAAATCGGTCGTATGTCGACTTATTTATCGCCTGGTATTTGTCGTATCTTGTCCCTCCTTAACGATATCACTTTCCCACAATTTCAAGTCCTTCTTTACTTCAAGGGGTATAGCGCCGTAGTTCAATCGTTTAGTAACCGGTTCGTAATACTCATCGGGAACAGATGAAGCACATATTCCCAGTGACTTGGAGATTTCCAAAGTGTTATGACCATTTTGCGATTCACTAGTCGGGATATCTTCCACTGAATCACCTTCTGCTTCGGCTTCATGGTATAGTACTTCAGTATCAACAAAAGTCACTTCTTTCGTCAGCTCCAAAAATCGGTCCACAATATCCGCTCCTATCAATCTGGAACGCCGAGGAACAGAACTGCCGGCTTCCGGTAGTGCATTAATAATGCATCTGTCTTGCAACACTTTTACAAACCAAAACACAGCGTCGGTAACTTCCCGCTTGGCATTGTCTGTGACAGGCTCCCAACTATATATTACAGCGCTATTGGCTCTGAGCACTATGGGACTTAACATCTATGGTCATCAGTCCCCTAGAACTTAGAACTACTAAAACCTAACTAACCTAAGGACATCACACAACACCCAGTCATCACGAGGCAGAGAAAATCCCCAACCCCGCCGGGAATCGAACCCGGGAACTCGGGCGTGGGAAGCGAGAACGCTACCGCACGACCACGAGCTGCGGACTTACAGCGCTATTCGAAGGGTGTACATCCTCCATTATTCAGATTATGCACCTGAAAAATATGACACAACAAACAATAACTAGTTACTACGGCATAAACAGACGAGCTAATTAGTACAAAGTACTCGTCATATGTTACTTACGGAAGAACACTGTATTCATTCACAAAATGTATTTCATTCGGCGCATTACGCATTAACGGTGGAAAAATCACTACATGTATCCTCGAGGTTCACGGCAGCCTATTGACGGAAAACAACTCTACCCGATTGACTTCTACAGGGCTAGTGCTGGACACCTTCACTCTTACAGGTTCACAACTATGATATGACGAAGAGGCAATCGGGACAACATAACTCTCCCCGCGTGCATTCTATCCCGCGCTGTAAACAAGCGTCGCGCGGTTGGCTATCTGTGATCCCTCGTGAGAAATTCGCAGCACTCTTCCTCGGAGTTGTTTTCATGTGACAAGGCTTAAAAGTTTAATACTTCACTAACTCACGGCGTTTGGGAAATTAGTTTTCCTACCCTATTATTATCATTCCTTATTGATTTACTTACCTTAGCCGGCCGGGTTGACCGAGCGGTTCTAGGCGCTACAATTTGGAACCGCGCAACCACTACGGTCGCAGGTTCGAATCCTGGATGTGTATGATGTCCTTAGGCTAGTTAGGTTTAAGTAGTTCTAACTTCTAGGGGACTGATGACCTCAGAAGTTAAGTCCCATAGTGCTCAGAACCATTTGAACCATTTTGAACAAACGTAAGTCTTTGATTTTCACAAAACCTACATGGACAAATAGTATCATCAATGCAAGTTCATGCCGTTCTCCACGATATGAAAAGGCCTTCTTCACCTCACTGATTCACTGGTTCAAATGGCTCTGAGCACTATGCGACTTAATTTCGTCCGCAGCTCGTGGTCGTGCGGTAGCGTTCTCGCTTCCCACGCCCGGGTTCGATTCCCGGCGGGTTCAGGGATTTTCTCTGCCTCGTGATGACTGGGTGTTGTGTGATGTCCCTAGGTTAGTTAGGTTTAAGTAGTTCTAAGTTCTAGTGGACTGATGACCATAGCTGTTAAGTCCCATAGTGCTCAGAGCCACGTGACTTAACTTCTGAGGTCATCAGTCGCCTAGAACTTAGAACTAATTAAACCTAACTAACCTAAGCACATCACACACATCCATGCCGGAGACAGGATTCGATCCTGCGACCGTAGACTGATTCACTGACCGAAAGCGAAACACGTAAAGAACTCAGCATTATAAAGCAAATTGCTTTTCTGTACATGACGTCACGCGCCCTTACAGTATGCTAAAGAAACGTATCACAAACAGCAGACAGACACACACTCACCCAGAAAATAGAATCAATAAAGAAAGAACGAAAACCATTTCTATAAAATTTCACAGCGAATTTTCCCTGCAAATAGAAAAAATAGAAAAAACCTGGTCGCTCTTTTAACGTAAGATTTAAGGAACATTCACAGCCATGTAACAAAGCTGTTTTGGGACAGTATTTATCAGAAACTGGTCGTTCTATAGGGAACACTGAGAATAGTATACGTATTCTCCACAGGGGGGAAAAAGGACGTGCTTTTAACTTGTTTTAAGAGCTTGATATTTATAAGGCGAAAAACGAAGAGCCAACAAGAGCGCTTAATTGGCAAAGCAATTTCGTACCCAACGCCTGCTTTGCTTCGTTTGACAATGTTCTCCTTTAATCAATTTTTTTTCACACCTGTAAATGGAAGTGCCATCGTCGACGACGATCCAGACTTCATGGTGGAAGGTAAGTAGCTGCTTGGGTTCACTTTATTATGAATAAACTTTTCTGGCCAGCCTCTTGGTGCCAGTGTATTGGTCCATATGATACCGCCAGTTGGTGGAAAGGGTTTGGATTTCATAGTACCAAGGAACGTGGTACCTTATACCGATGCCATGGGAGGGGTACTGATCTGCCTAGAGTTCTTATATGGTACCCCGAGTTACGCAAAATGCCTACTTTGCCGTTCAGGGCCGTCGCCCATTCGCGAACTGCTTCAAGTACCGCTGTGCCACCACGTCTGTTACTGCGGTAACCCACCATATTTCGAAGTTTGAAAGTTTCACTTGGCCGTAGGTGAGTCTCTGACAAGAGGAATATGTCAATATTGTGATGGCCAATGAAATGTTGTGGTTGATGTTTCTTATCGCAAACTGCAGTAGCATTCCATAGACAGATGCGAAGATCCTTTGTATGTGCAGCCATGACGTTAACCTGACAATGATAAAACCTCAGAATGTACACACTGTTAAAAGTAAAGACGGCATTGGGCAACATCACTTCAATGACGGGGTAGCTCGTGCGCCGACGCTCCAGCTAGGGTGTCGTTTCTGCTTGTAGTGACAAGTATCGGCTGCGCAGCTCGTCAGATCGTTCCAGTGCCTGAGCAGCACCGTGGTGAAGGATCTCCCTGCGCTAAACTGGTTGAAACCCCTCGTTAGCAACGATGTTCCATAGAGTCACAATCCGTATTTACTGTCCTGGGAGGACCTGTTGCTGTCGCTCCGTGGTTAGAGACAGACGGCGATACTTCCTCAGAACCGAACCATCGTCTGTATCCTCCTGAAGTAGCTGTTTGATACGACGTATTTTTACTAAGGCTTCTTTGCGATGATGTCATTGGTCTTCGTACTTCTCCTTCCGGTGTTTGGCCTCTGTGTCTGGTGCAGACCTGGACTTCGGGCTTCGCTTCGCGGAGTCATACTGTATTTGCGGCACAGTGTCACACAGTGTAGTGTCCGAGGCGATGTCCGTGACGTGAGCTATGTCGTCATCAGATGAGGATCCAAATATACATTCTCCGAAATTTCTTCTTCAAATTAAGGCCGATGTTTGATACCAGTATATTTCTTATGTCCAGGAATACATTAAAGCCTTCTTTGTTTGTGTTAATCTGCATTAACTATCTTCCTCGTTTCGTCTCTCTTGTTTTATTTTGCTTCCAATGTAGCAGAATCCCTTAAATTACTATCAATCTACATTCTGTATTCAGTATACTGTTCATTGCCTTGAACAGGTCCTGTAATTCTTCCTTCCTTTCACGCTTAAGTCATCAGCGAATCTTATAATTTTTATATTTTCACTCTGAATTTTGATCCCACTCTTGAACCTTTCTGTTCATTGCTTCTTTGATGTATACTGGGTGGTCCATTGATCGTGACCGGGCCAAATATTTCACGAAATAAGTGTCAAACAAAAAAAAAAAAAAAAAACTACAAAGAACGAAACTCGTCTAGCTTGAAGGGGGAAACCAGATGCCGCTATGGTTGGCTCGCTAGATAGCGCTGCCATAGATCAAACGGATCTCAACAGCCTTTTTTTTAAAAATAGGAAACCCCACTTTTATTACATATTCGTGTAGTACGCAAAGAAATATAAATGTTTTAGTTGGACCACTTTTTTCACTTTGTGATGGGTGGCGCTATAATAGTCACAAACGTATAAGTACGTGGTATCACATAACATTCAGCCAGTGCGGATGGTATTTGCTTCGTGATACTTTAACCGTGTTAAAATGGACCGTTTACCAAATGCGCAAAAGGTCGATATCGTGTTGATGTACGGATATTGTGATCAAAATGCCCAACGGGCGTGTGCTATGTATGCTGCTCAGTATCCCGGACGACATCATCCAAGTGTACGGACCGTTCGCCGCATAGTTACGTTATTGAAGGAAACAGGAAGTGTTCAGCCACATGTGAAACATCAACCACGACCTGCAACAAATGATGATGCCCAAGTAGGTGTTTTAGCTGCTGTCGTGGCTAATCCGCACATCAGTAGCAGACAAATTGCGCGAGAATCGGGAATCTCAAAAACGTCGGTGTTGAGAATGCTACATCAACATCAATTGCACCCAGTTCTGCCACTGGGCACAAGAGAAATTACGGAACGATGGCAGATTTTTTGCACGCGATTTATTTAGGGGCGGAACGTCATTCACCAACAGCGGTAACGTAAACCGGCATAATATGCACTATTGGGTAACCGAAAATCCACGATGGCTGCGACACTCGGAACATCAGCGACCTTGGCGGGTTAATGTATGGTGCGATATTATGGGAGGAAGGATAATTCGCCCCCATTTTATCGATGGCAATGTAAATGGTGCAATGTATGCTGATTTCCTACGTAATGTCCACCGATGTTACTACAAGATGTTTCACTGCATGACAGAATGGCGATGTACTTACAACATGATGGATGTCCAGCACACAGCTCGCGTGCGGTTGAAGCGGTATTGAATAGCATATTTCATGACAGGTGGATTGGTCGTCGAGGCACCATACCATGGCCCACACGTTCACCTGATCTGACGTCTCCGGATTTCTTTCTGTGGGGAAAGTTGAAGGATATTTGCTATAGTGATCCACCGACAACGCCTGACAACATGCGTCAGCGGATTGTCAATACATGTGCGAACATTACGGAAGGCCAACTACGGGCTGTTGAGAGGAATGTCGTTACACGTATTGCCAAATGCATTGAGGTTGACGGACATCATTTTGAGCATTTATTACATTAATGTGGTATTTACAGATAATCACGCTACAGCAGCATGCCTTCTCAGAAATGATAAGTTCACAAAGGTACATGTATCAGATTGGAACACTCGAAATAAAACGTTCAAACGCACCTACGTTCTGTATTTTAATTTAAAAAACCTACCTGTTACCAACTGTCCGTCTAAAATTGCGAGCCATATGTTTGTGACTATTACAGCGCCATATATCACAAAGCGAAAAAAGTGGTCCAACTAAAACATTCATATTTCTTTACGTACTACACGAATATGTAATAGAAAATGGGGGTTCCTATTTAAAAAACGCAGTTAATATCCGTTTGACCTATGACAGCGCCATTGTAACCTCCCTGCAAAAAATGAAAAGATAATACTCAAATGATAAATGGACCTAGAGCTAAGTGTAAGCTTCCCAGAGAAATTTTGAAACACAATAATTGAATGTTAACCAGAATAGAACCTAATGTAACCTCCCAGGAAATAAATTTAACGACAATGACAGTTAAATAAGAATTAGCAATCTGACCCACGTATAAGTTCCTCACAAAAAAAAAAAAAAAAATGAAAGTCAATTCAGTGATAATAAAATCTCAGTGACAATGAAAACACAAATAGACCGAAATGTCGATCTTAGGCCCTGTTCACTAATTAAACTGAAATTCTTACCTTAGTAAAACTGCATCTGCTCTTATTTTTCGCCATAGCTTGGAGGAGATTCATTGCAAAAATTTTGAATTTAAGGGAAACTTTTCTTTAAGGAATAGCAAGGGAAATATTTCTTTCATTAAAGGATTCTTTGCTAAAGTGCTTGTTTTGAAAACAAAATTATTATTGGGGCGATTCTTGGACAAATTAGTTACAGTTAATTTACATTATTAGCTGAGCGCAATGCTGCTTCATTATCTTATTTAATAAATAATATACCTCATCCTGAATCTTGACCAGAGTGCCATGTCGACGCCCGCCGACTGCTCACACACAACTGAACTCTCTCGCAACTAGACCGCAACTACGTCATCTCGCACGCGGTACTACTCCCCAACTGCTAACTCGCAACTGAACTGTCTCGTAACTCGACTGCAACAGAACTGCACTCTCGCGCGGTCAAGCGCAGACTAGGAACGACAAATAGCTCTCTGGTCAGAGACTCTACAATGCCTCGCCATTGCCGCCACACAACATACGTGTTTCACCATCTAGCGGGCGAACCACAGCGCCATCAGGTTTCCCCAATCAAGCTAACAAGTTTCGTTCTTTGTAGTTTTTTCGTTAGACGCTTATTTCGTGAGATATTTGGTCCAGTCATGATCAATGGACCACCCTGTAGTTTTAACATTAGGGGCGGAAGACTAGATGTCTTTATTACGATCTACTTAATCGAGCACTGCGTTCTTGCTGTTATAAACTGATTGTTCCGTTTTGATCTTTATGAGGTACTCTAAATACAAACAGCAAGTCTGATATTCCGTACACTCACTTACTGTTCATTATGTGACAGTGCGGAACGCTAGCGAATCCCTCTCGTAAGTCTAGGAACACGACATCAGCCTAGGCGATAGTTACTACTGCTTCCTGGGTCTGGTGGACCGACAGAGCGAGCATGGTTTCACACCATCATTGACTCCTACACCGGAGATCTTCAGTATACAGCAATGTTTTAATACCTAGCGTCAACACACTTAGTTGCCTTCCGCTTCTTTCCACTCTCTGAGATTGCTTCGCTCCTCCAACGACCTACGGAAGAAGTTCCAGTGTTTTACCACAGAACGTCTGTGAGTTCGCAAGAGTGTAGGATGTGCTCCAAGTCTCGTCTCCTAAATACCAGGCAACAACTACACTACTGGCCATTAAAATTGCTACACCGCGAAGATGACGTGCTACAGACGCGAAATTTAACCGACAGGAAGAAGATGCTGTGATATGCAAATGATTAGCTTTTCAGAGCATTCACACAAGGTTGGCGCCGGTAGCGACACCTACAACGTGCTGACATGAGGGAAGTTTCCATCCGATTTCTCATACACAAACAGCAGTTGAACGGCGTTGCCTGGTGAAACGTTGTTGTGTTGTCTCGTGTAAGGAGGAGAAATGTGCACCATTACGTTTCCGACTTTGATAAAGGTCGGATTGTAGCCTAACGCGATTGCAGTTTATCGTATCGCGACACTGCTGCTCGCGTTGGTCGAGATCCAATGACTGTTAGCGGAACGCCGTGCTGGATCCCAACGGCCTCGTATCACTAGCAGTCGAGATAACAGGCATCTTATCCGCATGGCTGTAACGGATCGTGCAGCCACGTCTCGATCCCTGAGTCAGCAGATGGGGACATTTGCAAGACAACAACCATCTCCAAGAACAGTTCGACGACGTTTGCAGGAGCATGGACTATCAGCTCAGACACCAGGGCTGCGGTTACCCGTGACACTGCATCACAGGCAGGAGCGCCTGCGATGGCTCAATGACGAACCTGGGCGCACGAACTGCAAAACGTTAATTTTTCGGATGAATACAGGTTCTGTTTACAGCATCATAATGGTCGCATCCGTGTTTGGCGACATCGCGGTGAACGCACACTGGAAGCGTGTATTCGTCATCGCCATACTGGCGTATCACCCGGCGTGATGGTATGGGGTGTCGGTCACCTCTTGTTCGCACTGACGACACTTTGAGCAGTGGACGTTACATTTCAGGTGTGCTATGACCCGTGGCCCTACCCTTCATTCGATCCCTGCGAAACCCTACATTTCAGCAGGATAATGCACGACCGCATGTTGCAGGTCCTGTAGGGCCTTTCTGGATACAGAAAATGTTCGACTACTGCCATGGCCAGCATCTTCTCCAGATTTCTCACCAATTGAAAACATCTATCCATGGTGGCCGAGCAACTGGCTCATCACAATACGCCAGTCACTACTCCTGAAGTACTGTGGGGTCATGTTGAAACTGCATGGACAGCTGTACCTGTACCTGTACACAAGCTGTGTTTGACTCAATACCCAGGCGTATCAAGGCCGTTATTATGGCCAGAGTTGGTTGTTCTGGGTACTGATTTCGCAGGATTTATGCACCCAAACTGCCTGAAAATGTAATCACAAGTCAGTTCTGGTATAATATACTTGTCCAATGAATACCCGTTTATCATCTGCATTTCTTCTTGGTATAGCAATTTTAATGGCCAGTAGTGTATTTGTACTGCTTCAGGAGGATTTCAAACAAGTTATCAGCGCAGCTATCCATTAACATACCGTTCTCTACTGATAATTTTGGTTGCCTCGAAGGATTTTTTTAGACGTAATCATTGACAGCTGCAACTTCGTGACTAAATTTTTATTCTCCAATGGACTTTGCGATGATCTGGAACTTCCTGCGGATTAAAACTTTGTTCCAGACCGGGATTCGAATCTGGGATGTTAGTGTGTCAAGTGCAAACTCTATACGTACTGAGCTGTCCAAACATGACTTACGACCTGGCCTCACAGCTTTAAGTCCCATAGTACCTCTTCTCTTACCTCTAAAACTTCACAGAAGTTCTCCTGCACACCTTGAGAGACTAGCACTACTGGAGGGAAGAGAACTGCAAAGAAATGGCTTAGCTCCAGCTTAGGGGATGTGGACCAAACTACACCAGTGTTCGGAATACTTGAACAAAGTATACGCCTGAAAAACCAAAACTCCACAAAAGAATGTGCAACAGTAGTGAGTACTACAATTTCCAAAGCACCTTGGGAGGATATCGTCGAGACATTGCAGAAACAAACTACAACCGTCACGATAAAGCCTAAAGAAGCATAAGATATAAGGAAAGTAAAGGAAACATTCGTAAAAACAGTATGACCCAAAAAGGATTAAATGCTCATTACTAACATAAGACTGACTAAGAATGCATTTATAATGGACTTATTTATTCTGAACAGTGAGAATCTTTTCAGATACAAAAAACTGAAGCAGACAGACAGCTATGAATGAAATGACGCCATTACAAATTTTATATGACGTGGCGTCAGGCGTCACAGAAGGCGAACTGTTACACAGTATTTACCACCAGATAATATATCAGAAGAAATGTTCCAAATGCACTTTAAGTTCAAATTCAACCCGATCACAGAGATAAAAGACTCTCTCATGTGTATTATTTTCACTAAAACACGTTCTCTGTGCTCGATAATAAATTCGCATTGGGTGGTGGTGTGATAGTGGTTTATATTTTACTTACCGTTTCTGAAAGTTTTACTGATTATACAGTGAAGAGCCTAAGAAACTGGTACACCTGCTAATATTGTGCAGGGGCCTGCGAACATCTGGAAGTAGCGCAACACTACGTAGCATGGAATTCAATAATATCTGAAGTAGTGGTAGAGGGAACTGGCATCGTGAATCATGCAGGGCTGTTCATAAATTCGTAAAAGTACAAGGGAGTGGAGATCTCTTCTGAACATCACGTTGCAAGGCACCCAGATATGCTCAATCATGCTCTTGTCTAGGGAGTTTGGTGGCCAGTGGAAGTGTTTAAACTCAGAAGTGTGTTCCTGGAACCACTCTGTATCAATTCTGGAAGTGTGGGGTGTCGCATTGTTCGGCTGGAATTGCCCAAGTCCGTCGGAATTCAGAATGGACATAAATGGATGCATGTGATCAGACAGGATGCTTACGTACGTGCCATCTGTCAGAGTCGTAGCTAGACGTATCAGGGGTTCCATATCACTCTAACTGCACACGCCCCACACCATTACTGAGCCTCCAGCAGCTTGAATAGTCCCCTGCTGACATGCAGGGTCCACGGATTCACGAGGTTGTCTCCATACCAGTACACGTCCATTCGCTCGATAAAATTTGAAACGAGACTCGTTCGACCCGGCAACATGTTTCCAGTCATCAGAGTCCAATGTTGGTGTTGAAGGACCCAGGCGAAGCGTAAAGTTTTGTGTCATAGTCATCGAGGGTACACGAGTGGGCCTTCGGCTCCGAAAGCCCATATCGGCAATGTTTTGTTGAATGGTTCGCACGCTGACACTTGTTAATGGCCCAGCATTGAACTCTACAGCAGTCTGTGGAAGAGTTGCACTTCTGTCACGCTGAACGATTCTCTTCAGTCGTCGTTCGTCCTGTTCTTGCAGGATCTTTTTCCGGCCGCCGCGATGTCGGAGATTTGATGTCTTACTGGATTCCTGATATTCACGCTACACTCGTGAAATGGCCGTACAGGAAAATACGCACTTCATCGCTTTCTCGCAGAGATTGTGTCCCATCGCTCACGTGCCGACTATAACACCACATTCAAACTCACTTAAATCTTGATAACCTACCATTGTAGCAGCAGTAACTAACAACTGCGCTAGACACTCGTTGTCTCATATAGGCATTGCCGACCACAGCGCCGTTTTTTGCCTATTTATGTATCCCTGTATTTGAATACGTATGCCTATAGCAGTTTCTTTGGCTCTTCAGTGTAGTAACCAATGTAGTTGTTAGCAGCAAGTGCGTTGCTTGTGTGGTATTTTTCACACCCATCACAGTAGCTCCATGACTATTTGTTGGCTCTACTTATATTTATGAGCAACCATACGTTTTACGACGAACGTCGATACTGAAGACTATCAAATGTAAGATAGCATAATCTTTTCCATTACTATGCACCAGTTTATATGTGCTACAGAACTGGAACATGTAGATTTAAAACAAATCGGAGTAGTGCTGCACAGCTTACAAAACTTTCTAATTTTATTCGATTAGAAAAATATTGCGTCACAACCAAATGGTCGTAAGTAAATCGAATGCTTTAACCTACCACTAGTAGGCACAGCAATCCTAGTGCTATTAATTTAGTCTATGAACTGTAATTCTAAGCTGTAACAAAAAGTTTATGAGAGAAATGCATCACGCTGGAAATACACCTCAGTCTCTGTTGTATTATTGAAATGTTGGTACAATAGCAATCAAAATTTTCCTCTTGCTGACTTTTCTCACAAACTTTTAACGTTGTTCGAGATACAGCGGCGGAGAAAATATTAAAAGAAGGGGTTAAAAGTTCTATTGGTGTAGCAAATGCTGTTTAGAAGAGCTACAGGTTGGTATTACATGAGAGTGTGAAAACTTAATTAATTCAGAAGAGATCCAGGCATTCTCTGTCCACAGCGCAGCACAGGTGTAAGAATCTGATACATGAACGTCCAACCACTTGTTACTCAGAAATTCTACGGCTTCTACCTAGGACAATATGAAAAGCTAAGGAAGAACACATAGGGGACATAGACTGAATTAGCGTTGTAAGTAGTAATGCAGGAACACATGCACGTCTTTCCTTTCAGGTATTGTGGCTTATATAACGTATTGTAAAGTCATATGATAACATCCGAAAAGAATTAAAATTCCAATCGTTAGTGTTTGCACAGTTTGTCATTAACGACATCTGCTTTTCCTAGCGAGTACTGTGTATCATTTGAAGCTCCTAGTGATGTTTTGTATTTGCGACGTTTCCGCTTTGAATCAATCAGAAAATATTAGCGATGTGGTAGTAAAATAAAAGAACCAAACGAAGAGTTTTTCATTTTTAATTTAATGAGACATAAAGTATCAAAACAGTAACAATAAAAATCCTTATCAATAAATCAAAAAGACTTTAGTGGCCAAGAGGAAGGAAGAGCTGTAGTCATGTAGTCATGTAGAGTGAGACTCTAGTGCTGATTCATTAGAAGATACCAAACCAAATGCGGCCAGGTCTCCCAGAAATTGGCCCTGGTTGTCCAGTAGGTTGAGGTCCTCCGGTAGGTTGTGGCTCACCAGTTGGTTGTGGCCCTCCAGTTGGTTCAGGACCTCCAGTTGGTTGAGGACCTCCAGTAGGTTGACCTGTTGGTTCAGGACCTCCAGTTGGTGGGCCAGGTGGGCCAGTTGGTTCAGGACCACCAGTAGGTTGACCTGTTGGATCAGGACCTCCGGTTGGTGGGCCTGGTGGTCCAGTTGGTTGTGGCCCCTCAGTTGGTCCAGGAGGGCCAGGTGGAGTTTCCTGGCACCTGCATGCTGTCACCTGCAACAGAATTGTGTGATATATCTCATAGTCTGTAGATAAAATGCTCTGTGAAATATTAACATGTTATGGTTCTTTAGTCCAGTCAATCAGACAATGAGATGCACATTAGACAAAAACATCCTGATAGATTTAAGATGTGTACCACAGTGGGATTCGATCCCAGAACATTTGCCTTTTGTGGGCAACTGCTTGTCCGACTGAGCTATCTAGACGTGTTGTAAAACCCATTCTCACAGCTCACAGCAATTTTAGCATACTGAGCTCTGGCAGAGATTTAAAACAAGTAATTTTATGTTTCATACGCTGTGTTGTATTATTTATCTGTGTTGAATGTCACACAATGTTTTAGTTAGACACGTCTTTTGTGTTATCAGTTGCCAATGGATAACGAAGCCGTTAATGATCCTGAACTTGGTGTTATGGATAGCGCTGTTTAAGTATATTTTATGTCGCATTTTAATTATTTACTCTACGTTAAATCACTAAACAGTATGAATATGATTTTCAATCGTTTGGGGAATATCGAGAAAAATTTCTTATTACTATAAAGGAATAGGGGAATAAACTGACACTGAAACGAGATTCACTACTATTGGAAATGGACGTTTGATTTGAGCAAACAATATTTCCTGTTATGAGATTCAAATTACCCTTTGCTGTATTTTACGTTCTAAACAAGAATTAAAAATTTCTTACACTTTACGCTGTAAAGATATGAGTGATGCAGTGCATCGACTTTTTACTCCCTAAAAGCCAAATTTTGTATCATAGATCCAAACTTCTATTCGTCAATAGAGCAGAACAGTGATTAAAAAGTAACACAATTGATATACATAACTGTGTGTTTTGCGATTGCCCCACACAGTATAATGTGAATGTTCTGTATGATCACAGATGATAAGACTCTTTCATGAACTTATATTTTCACCAGTTCTGAACTTATAAGACATTTGCAACTTTTCAACGAGAGAATTGAAATTACTTAACACTGCCTATGAAGTGTAGGTACCTTCCACATGGAAAGGAGTTGTTTATTGTCTAAGACAATGATCACCTTAATATGTATTATAGCTCGTGTTTGCTTTGATGTGCTCAAAGGAACTAGTTAGTTAGCTTGTTTCATGATTCATAGACCATTTCAACAATTTTTTTTTATCGAAATGATGTCAAATGAGCGAGTTTACGAGATATCTATACGAGATTAGTTTTAACATTAATGAACGTTTCAGTCGGCCGCTGTGGCCGAGTGGTTCTAGCCGCTTCAGTCGGGAACCGCGCTGCTGCTACGGTCGCAGGTTCGAATCCTGCCTCGGGCATGGATGTGCGTGATGTCCTTAGGTTAGTTAGGTTTAAGTAGTTCTAAGTCGAGGGGACTGATGGCCTCAGATGTTAAGTCCCATAGTGCTCAGAGCCATTTGACCTATTTTGAATGAACGTTTTATTTTTCAGTCTTACTCTTGCAATAACACTTAAAATTACTACGTATATATGATGAGTTTCGGCTGATTTATTGTGGGGAGCGTTCTTCGTGGCTGTATACATTATCAAGAGTAAGAATACATTGGAAGATCGGGATTAAAAGATTATGCTGTTGAAAAACTGCGTTCTCAAACTTCCTGACAAAACATTGGACTGGAACGGGTCCCGAACCCTAATCTTTCCTTTTAACCGGAATTCTGAAAATACTGTCCTACTGAAAGAACTGGATGTTTCCTTACGGAAGTTGAAAAATCAGTTCGAGGCCTTAGTGTTAGTAACATCGGCAAGAGGATGATTCTATTGGAGTGATTAAAATGTAACCCGTACAAATTACAACGGGAACAGACTTTAGTCAAATTAATTACTGAATGGCAGACGTTTTATGAGAATTTATGACCACTAGCTAATATAATGTACGATGGTCTATTTTACATTTAGTAGGGATTTTCGATGTATTCGTACTACGCTTTCACCATGCACCGTATGAAATGGCTTATCAATTTAGACGTCCCCTATTCATATTTCGATAATCCACTGACGGTGCTTAGGGATGAGCTAAGCTATTAATTGCGCATAACAGGTTCCAACAACGAAGTACCAAGTAGGCGATAGGCTTCAGAACACATAATTTATTTAATAGTTTCCATGGAGGCTATGAAGTGTGCTGAAAATAGTTACAGAATTCACACTACTGTAGCAATAATTTGCAAATGTGTTGTGTTATTCGGTGTAAGCTACAGAGAAAGACAGGTAATATATATATATATATATATATATATATATATATATATATATATTACAACAACCAAGAAGGAAAAGTAATAAGGGAATACCACGAACGAAGTGTTCTGATTAGAATCGTTGCAAGACAGGGATGCAGACTTTCGTCCTTACTGTTCATCCATACATCGAGAAACAGCAATGGAAAAAGGAAGTTCAGGAGTGTGATCAAATTTCAAGTTGAGAGGATATCAACCATAAGCTGATGATATTGATACCTCAGCGAAAGTGTGAAAGATCTGTTGAACTGGATGAACAGTGTTATGAGTACTCACTGTAGGCTGAGAGTAGGTGGAAGAAAATCAAAAGTAAGGAGAAACGGTAGTAATTTAACATAGAAATTGAGGACCACTAAAGTGCTACCTTGGGAGCATAGAAACACATTCCTGGAAAAGAGAAGTCTACTAGTGTCAAACATAGGCCTTAATACGAGAAAGAGATTTTTGAGGATGTACGTTTGGAACACAGCATTGTGTGGAAGAGAATCACGCATTGAGGGAAAGCCGGAAAAGAAGAGAATCGAAGTGTCATGGAGTAGAAATAAAAATTTTGAGGTTTGCTGAGATACTGTACTTCTGCCAGAGACGGTAAATGAGTTGGATGAGATGTTGAACAGAACGGATAGTGTGTTAGATAAAGGTCAACAAAGGTGGAACCTACTAATTGGATGTAGTCGAATTAAATCAGGCGCTAGTGGCGAATTACGTAAAGAGCCGGTACACTAAAAGTAGTGAACGAGTTTTGTCATTTAGGAAGAACTTTAACTGGAAATGGCAGGAACAGAGAGGATATTAAACGCAGACCAGCAACAGTAAGAAAATTATTTGAGAGAAAGTGGAATTTGTTGACATCTAATACATATCTAAGTGTTAGGAACCATTCTTGAAGGTATCTGACTGGAGCGTAGCCTTGTGCGGAAGGGAAACGTGGACGACAAGTAGTTGAGACTAGAAGAGAATAGAAGCTTCTGAAATCTGGTACTACAGAAGAATGGTGAAGGTTGGATGGATAGATCGAATAACTAATGAGGCGATTCTTAATCAAATCTGAGGAAAAGGGATTAAGGCACAACTTAACTGAAAGAAGGCATCAGCTAATAAGATACATTATGAGGCATCGAGGATTTGTCTGACTGACAGTATGGGGAAATAGGAGAGTGTGCGGGTGGGGCGTTGTGTCGGTAGCTGGGCCGACACCGTGAAGTTGAGATGGCTGAAAATGCACGCTAGACTAACGCAGACGGGCGTGAAGTACTGGAACAGGCTACGTAATTAATGTTATTAAGAAAAGTACGTAGCTGTATTAATACTTATCTTTAATATCATTGTAGTACATCGATCTTGACGATACACAGGAGACTTTAATTACAATCACTGTAAGGCTAATGGCGCCTTGCTAGTTCGTAGCCATTAACTTAGCTGAAGGCTATTCTGTCTCTCGGCTAATGAGAGAGAAAGGCTTCGTACATCTGGTCGGTAGCTAGGTTCTCGTACAACTGGGGCGAGTGCTCTCTCGTATCACGAGACCTGCCTTGGTGGTGGCGCTAGGTCTGCGATTACACAGTGGCGACACGCGGGTCCGAGATGTACTAAATGGACCGCGGCCGATTTAAGCTACCACCTAGCAAGTGTGGTGTCTGGCGGTGACACCACATGGGGGGTAGGGAGAGTGTACAAATTATAGAGGGAGACTTAGCCCCGAGTACTGTGAACAGGTTCAAAGAGATGAAATTTGTAGCGGTTATTCGGAAACGAAGACGCATTTCAGAGGTTAGACTCTGGACCACAATAAGAACAGGTACGACTAACACTATTATTTTAATAGTTAAAAGTCGCCCATGTCCAAATCGTATTTATGGGAGGACGTGCTGAAAAGTAATGCCTCCGAATTTTTTATGTGAACATTCTTAAAGTTTTTAAATAAAAGAAACGTTATGGACATTCGACCTCTTTATCCTTCATGTACACATCTTTGTTTCTCGGCATAGTCACCTTGGCGACGAACTCATTTCTCCCAGCGGGAGACTAGTTTGTAGATACTATCACTACAGAAAGTTTGACGGAGTCACAGCCTCATCTCTGCTTGCACCGTTTCATCACTATCAATGAGAAGTCCTCAAAGGCGTTGTTTAAGTTTTGGAACCAGATGAAAATCGGACGGAGCCAAGTCAGAACTGTATGGAGGCTGATCGATGACAGTGAACAAATTCTCGGAATTCGAAAGTCGATTACAGTAAGCTGTTTCCCACGGTCCGACATAGTTACGTTACACACGGCCGTGTTACACGCTACAATTCGGAGCCCTCTAGCGGCAGACGGCTGCGACCATGTAGACATGAAGAGTAAAGATGTAGAATGTTAATAACGTTTGTTTTATTTTTCAGCACGACTTCGTACATCCACCGAAATCTATGGGCTACGTGACAAACACGGAGCAAAGTCACACTTGTAGCGTCGTGTGGCTCAGATTTGAAAAGTAGAGTTGTTTGTTGCAGTGTGCAGTACGTCTCGTCTGTCTGCTACTACAATCCACAATAGGTAAAAACAGATTTTTGCTGAAAGCAGTTGGCTCTAGTAATTGAGGTTTTTCTTCGAATCAATGTGCTGGTAATCAAGGGCTGATTTTACATACGTAAATTTCAAATTTTTACTCAAAGTTTTGGAAAATACACAATTGGCCATTAAAATTGCTACACCACGAAGATGACGTACTACAGACGCGAAATTTAACCGACAAGAAGAAGATGCTGTGATATGCAAATCATTAGCTTTTCAGAGCATTCACACAAGGTTGGCGCCGCTGGTGACACCTACAACGTGATGACATGAGGAAAGTTTCCAACCGATTTCTCATACACAAACAGCAGTTGACCGGCCTTGCCTGGTGAAACGTTGTTATGATGCCTCGTGTAAGGTGGAGAAATGAGTACCATCACGTTTCCGACTTTGATAAAGGTCGGTTGTAGCCTATCGCGATTGCGGTTTATCGTATCGCGACATTGGTGCTCGCGTTGGTCGAGATCCAATGACTGTTAGCAGAATATGGAATCGGTGGGTTCAGGAGGGTAATACGGAACGCCGTGCTGGATCCCAACGGCCTCGTATCACTACCAGTCAAGATGACAGGCATCTTATACGCATGGCTGTAACGGATCGTGCAGTCACGTCTCGATCCCTGAGTCAACAGATGGGGACGTTTGAAAGACAACAACCATCACCACGAACAGTTCGACGACGTTTGCAGCTGCATGGATTATCAGCTCGGAGACCATGGCTGCGGTTACCCTTGTCGCTGCATCACAGGCAGGAGCGCCTGCGATGGTGTACTCAACGACGAACCTGGGTGCACGAATGGCAAAACGTCATTTTTTCGGATGAACGCAGGTTCTGTTTACGGCATCACGATGGTCGCATCCGTGTTTGGCGACATCGTGGTGAACGCACATTGGAAGCGTGTATTCGTCATTGCCATACTGGCGTATCACCCGGCGTGATGGTATGGGGTGCCATTGGTTACGCGTCTCGGTCACCTCTTGTTCGCATTGACGGCACTTTGAACAGTGGACGTTACATTTCAGATGTGATACGACCCGTGGCTCTACCCTTCATTCGATCCCTACGAAACCCTACATTTCAGCAGGATAATGCACGACCGTAGGTTGCACGTCCTGTACGGGCCTTTCTGGATACAGGTCGGTCGGAGTAGCGGAGCGGATCTAGGCGCTACAGTCTGGTGCCGCGCGACCGCTACGGTCGCAGGTTCGAATCCTGCCTCGGGCATGGATATGTGTGATGTCCTTAGGCTAGTTAGGTTTAAGTACTTCTAAGTTCTAGGGGACTGATGACCTCAGCAGTTAAGTCCCATAGCGCTGAGAGCTATTTGAACCATTTTTCTGGATATAGAAAATGTTCTACTGCTGCCCTGGCCAGCACATTCTCCAGATCTCTCACCAACTGTAAACGTCTGGTCAATGATGGCCGGGCAACTGGCTCCTCACAATACGCCAGTCACTAATCTTGATGAATTGTGGTATCGTGTTGAAGCTGCATGGGCATCTGTACCTGTACACGGCATCCAAGCTCTGTCTGACTCAATGCTCAGGCGTATCAAGGCCGTTATTACGGCCAGAGTTGGTTGTTCTGGGTACTGATTTCTCAGGATCTATGCACCCAAATTGCGTGAAAATGTAGTCACATGTCAGTTCTAGTATAATATATTTATCGAATGAATACCCGTTTATTATCTGCTTTTCTTCTTGGTGTAGCAGTTTTAATGGCCAGTAGTATATATTAGTATGAGAGATAAGAATCTTGAAAATAGCCAAGAATTCTGGAAATTAGAAGCTACTTTCAACAGAGGATAGATTTGAGTTGGCTGCTTGAGGGCTACCCTGCGTGGATAAACCTGTGGCCTGAATAGCATTTTAGCCAGGAAAAGGCGTACATTGATAGGCAGATCGTACCTGCTGTCAACAAGATATGAAGCAGGGTTCGCGCGTCCATAGGCAGAACCGGAAAATCGTACCTACCTGAGAAAGGCAAGACAGTAAATGAAAAACACTGCGCTAGGAATAAAACCGCACAAGTAAGAGGGTCCTGTTTTTGCAGTCAAACGAGTACTTCCGGTGAAAAGGACCAGTAAGTGTATATTTATCACACTGCGCATGGGACTCTTATCTTGTTCGCATATGATCATTATAAAACTTGATGAGTCCCTACTTATTCGGTACTAAAAATATTAAATCTTGTTTAAAAATAATGGAAATATGTCCTCAGAATTGACCAACAATTCCTAATCACGATATATACCTAAAGGTGTTATTAAAATATAATATAGCTACAACGCTTACTGGGTACGCTACAGTAAGGACTACTCACCACAAGGCACAGGAGAAGAGCTGCCACTGTCGCCCTCATGGTGCTGAAAGGTGGCTGAGACCAGGGAACGCAGTCCTTTTATATCTCTTAGCACTGCGTGATGTACTCCTGGCGTGACCGTACAACAAAGCTACCGAAAATAGATCTTTATATTACTCATATAATGCAACATCTGGGTGCCTGCAAACCCAGCTATGACGGTTTTAACATTTCTCGTACTCTCTTTGTTACGAAGTGGAAACGTACGCACCTCCGTGGCCCAGGTCGCTAACGCACGGTTTTACGCTTTCGCTCAACCCGCGAGTGAGCCAGTTCGAATCCTGGTTGTGTAAACCTCTTCATCTGAGCTCAGCTCTTTCACCCTATTTCGTCAATTACCTGTGAAACGTGCTGTAGTCTGTCTTGTTCTACAAGTTCTACCATCTAATCCGCCAGATAGTATCACGGAAGCCATTTAATGATGTCTTAACATACATTCCACATATTTTCCTATTTCCATCGATTCTACGGAGACCTTCTCGTTCATTATCTGATCAGTCCATACAATTTTCAGCATCCTTGTATAGCAGCACATCTCAGGCGCCTCGATTGTCTTCTTTTCCGGTTTTCCCGCAGTCCTGTATCCCAAGCGCACATTCTCAAAAAATTTATTCCTTGTATTAAGACCGATGTTGGATACGAATAGAGTCTTTTGGTGAGGAAAGCCATCTACGTCATTGTTATTCTGCTTTTTACGTACTTCTTACTTCGTCCGTCATATTTTATTAGGCTTTCTCCATAGTAGAATTTATTCACTTCGTTTACTTCGTTCGCAACAATTTTGAACTTACATTTATCGCTAGTCTCATTTCTGCTGCTACTAATTAATTTCGTATTTTTTCTGTTAAACCTTAATGTATGGCCTGTACTCATTAGACGTACATTCCGTTTAACAGGACCTGTAACTATTCTTCCCATGTACTGAGGACTGCAATATCATCTGCAATTCTTATCAACGGCATTCTTTCACCTTGAATTTAGATCCCACTGATGAACTTTTATTTAAACCACTGCTTCTTCCATGTTCAGACTGAATAGTAGCGGCGAAAGACCATCCTTGTGTTACCCCCATGTAAACCTGAGGACTTGGTTTTGGTCTTACATTCTTATTCTTCCCTCTTGGCCTTTATACATATTGTACAATACCTATATTTACCTATAGCTTATTCCTACATTTCTCAGAATTTCGAACACATTGCATCATTTCACGTTGTCGAACGCTTTTTCTACGTCAATAAATCCTACGAACAGTGTTGATTTTTCTTAAGCCTTGCTCCATCAGCATTTCTTCTATATATGACTCTTGGCAGCAGCTTTGATACATGAGATGTTAAGCTGACGACACGATAACGAAATCTTCTCGGGGTCCATCCAGATGGTTACACTGAAATTTCGCAGCGTTTCGATGAGTACCACTCTCATCATCGTTTGGCAAAGATAGTATCGGACTTATTTGCAATTTTTATCTTCTTTATTCTGTGGCTGATATTTTCCCGGAAGTCTGATGGTATATCCCCAGAGTCATAGACCCTGCAAACCAATTTGCGTAGTCGTTTGGTTGTCACTTCTCCCCACAATTTTAGAAATTCCAAGGAAACGTTGTATATATCTTCCGCCTTATTTGATCTCAAGTCTTCCAAAGTATTGCTGAACTTTTTTCATCAATGAATTGAAGTGTCTCTCCTGTTAACGAAGTTTTCTTCCATATCCATCCTCTCAGATTGCCCTTTTTAGAGACGTACATTCTTCTTCATTTAAATGCCTACTGCAGTATTCAATATGACAGTGTTTACAGTCCTCCTCATACGGGACGAGGCGGCTAACGTTGAGGTGGACGCTCGCAAACCATGGAGTATCTTTATGAAAAGCGCCTCGTGGAAAACAGTTGCGTTAACACTGTTAGCGATTGTCGAAGAAGAGCAGAGGAAATGGCGAAGAAGATAATCGACTCGTTGATGGCTTGAACAGAGAACGGCTAGTAGAGGAAAACTACATAATGCTATACAGCGACCTGAGATGCATACTGATAAAAGTTGTTAGTTAACTGTCACCCACAGCCTCGCCGCAGTGGTAACACCGGTTCCCGTCAGACCACAGACGTTAAGTGCTGTCGGGCTTGGCTGTCACTTAGGTGGGTCACCGTTCGGTCTTGCCAAGTGCTGTTGGCAAGCGGGGTGCACTCAGCCCTTAAGAGGGCAATTGAAGAGCTACTTGACTAAGAACTAGCGTCACCGTGACGAAATCTGACAACAGCTGGTAGACTGGAAGCTGACCACATGCCCGTCCGTATCCGCGTCCGGTGACGCCTACGGACTAAGGATGACACGGAGGCCGGTAGGTACCGTTGGGCCTTCGAGGCTGTTTGGTCGGTGTTTGTTATAGTGTCTAATATCTGCTTGCGCATGCGTTATATCCATATTCTCGATGTCGCATTGGCTTCAAGCATCCTGTAATAACGTGCTTCATCACATAGATTTCAAAACCGAGATTCGTTTCGTAGAAAATTCGTTCGGAAAAGGAGATTTCTTCGAAGCTGCTCACCATAATTGAAAAAAAAAATTACCAGTAAGATACAAACATGAGTCAGTCCATCCATAGACATACACTATGTGAGCAAGAATATCCGGACACCCCCCAAAACCTACGTTTTTCATATTAGGTGCATTGTGCTGCCATCTACTATCAGGTACTCCACATCAGCGACCTCAGTAGTCATTAGAAATCGTGAGAGAGCAGAATGGGGGGCTCCGCGGAACTCACGGACTTTGAAAGTAGTCAGGTGATTGGGTGTCACTTGTGTCATACGTGTCTACGCGAGATTTCCACTCTCCTAAACATCCCTAGGTCCACTATTTCCGATGTAATAGTGAAGTGGAAACGTGAAGGGTCAGGTACAGCACAAAAGCCGACCTCGTCAGTTGGCTGACAGAGACCGCCGACAGTAGAAGAAGGTCGTAATGTGTAACAGACAGACAGCTGTCCAGACCATCACACAGGAATTCCAAACTCCATAAACATCCACTGCAAATGCTATGACAGTTAGGTGGGAGGTGAGAAAACTTGGATTTCATGGTCGAGCGGCTGCTCATAAACTATACATCACGCCAATAAATGCCAAACGACACCTCGCTTGATGTAAGGAGCGTAAACATTGGCCGATTGAACAGTGGAAAAAGTTCTATAGAGTGACGAATCACGGTACACAATGTAGCGATCCGCTAGCAGGGTGTGGGTATAGAGAATGCCCGGTGAACGCCATCTGCCAGCGTGCGTAGTGTCAACAGTACAATTCGTAGGCGATGGTATTATAGTGTGGTCGTGTTTTTCATGGAGAGGGCTTGCACCCCTTGATGTTTTGCGTGGCACTATCACAGCACAGACCTACGTTGATGTTTTAAGCACCTTCTTGCTTCCCACTGTTGAAGAGCAATTCCGTGATGCAGATTGCATCTTTCAACACTAGCGAGCACCTGTTCATAATGCACGGCTTGTGGCGGAGTGGTTACACGACAGTAACATCCCTATAATGGACTGGGAAGAACAGAGTCCTGACCTGAATCCTATAGAACACTTCTGGGATGTTTTGGAAAGCCGACTTCGTACCAGGCCTCACCGACCGACATCGATACCTCCGTGAAGAAGGGGCTTCCATTCCCCAAGTAACCTTCCAGCGCCCGATTGAATATATGCCTGCGAGAGTGGAAGCTGTCATCAGAGCTAAGGGTGGGCCAACACCATACTGAATTCCAGCATTACCTCGGGAGGGCGCCACGAACTTGTAAGTCATTTTCAGCCAGGCATCCGGATACTCCTGATTACATAGTGTATAATTTAGAGAAAGTTCCATAATAGCAAAAACATTTACTATGTAATTTGTGATTACTTACAGGCATAGACTGCCAGTTATGTTAAGATTTCTGGTCACTGGGGAAGCATTCCAGCCCAGTCGTTGGCCTTTGCAGCAAGAATTGTGGCAAATACATTACTTATAATAACAACGACTTTGAGACAAAATTTCTTTTCAGTTAATAAGAAAGGGTCTGAATCTTTTAAAAAACCAAAGGTGAAAAAATTTGGAATAAGTCGGGCGCGAACGTAGAAACTTTCTCTTCTTAGTTCCAGAACGCAGAACCCTGGCAACTGTGCTATAGCTTCGACATAGCAAGCGATTTTCCGTAGATGACATACAGTTTCTAAGGAATGTATTTACAAATGTTATTTGACATGTAATATGCAGATCTTACCAGAAAGATAAATCATCATTGTGACGTAGCGTTGAAACGGCATACTTTCGTAGCACGCTAGTTATACACTAAAACCATCAACTACAGAAAGCCTTTCCCTACCGTTATGTAGTTTCCTGTCACTTTATTACAAAAAATTGCAGCTAAAACGACGGTTTTTCGAGAGATCCTCAGTTTGCTGATGCTCTGAAACAGCTTATATTCTTACCAAGTACTTTATGAGGAAGAAAACCAACCAAATACGACGTTTCACGCCAATCAATATAGCGGCCCCTACGTTTTGCTTGTGACTTAAAATGATGTGGCCACTCATTGGCCACGTTCCTCTACCCGAGGAAAAACATCTGACATGCCAGATTCCTTATCTCACGCTCCGTAGTGTACTGGAACGGGGCCAACGAGATTTAATGACACCGCAACGAACTTGTGACGTCACACTAGTCAGCTTGTCCGCCAAACTTCGCGAACGCTCAGCTGTATGCAGGACGCACGGCAAATTAGTACGTAATTTGAAAGGTACCTACTAAAGGTCTTTACTTTGTCGTGTGCTATCGAAGGCTTGTATGCCATTCAACGAGGAGTCAAGAAATATTAAACGCATCTGCAACAACTTATTGTTCCCTGAAGGAGATGAGTGCTGGCACTCGTAGGACCTGCAGCGACACGTGCTGTGACGTACGTGCCACGGCCTGTCTTTCTCGTGGGCCGCGAATTCTACGCTGTGACGTCACCAGCCCTTCGTCCCCTCAGAGGACGACTTTAGAAAACTTCAAATAGTTACTCATTAGCTCAGCATCCCACTTTTTCCCCATTGATTCTTCTCAGATTTCTGTGTTAACCTATTTTTTACGATAGAGTAATGCGTGTTAATGACATGGGCTAGTATATGTAACAATACTATTACAAAATTATATTTAAGTTTGTATTTTTTGCTTGTTTATTTATTTGTACGTTTACACTGTCTATATTAGGGCCTGCAGGCCCTGCAATTTCATTGGATGATGGACTTACTTCTTTCGCATCAGTTGATGGAAATAAGTTTGTATGTGCATATTTTTAAATATGGTGAAAATAAGGTGGTTTCCACTACTATTAAGCAGTTATTCCGCAGTAGAATTCTTGCGTCTTAGAAGGACAGCCGGCCGAAGTGGCTGTGCGGGTAAAGGCGCTGCAGTCTGGAACCGCAAGACCGCTACGGTCGCAGGTTCGAATCCTGCCTCGGGCATGGATGTTTGTGATGTCCTTAGGTTAGTTAGGTTTAACTAGTTCTAAGTTCTAGGGGACTAATGACCTCAGCAGTTGAGTCCCATAGTGCTCAGAGCCATTTGAACCATTTTTTAGAAGGACATTCAGCAAATACTTGTAATATCAGAGTTGATTGCAAAAGCTTAAAATAAAATGATGGCGTCCATCCGCTGCGGTAATGCCCTATCTTAGAATCGGTATGTGAGGTTCTGTTCAGGAAGTAGACGATACTGAGGCAGTACGGAGTTGTTTGAAGAGCGGTAATGTGCTGTATTAACAGAACTGCATATATACATAAACATGTTTATTATTTAACAACTATAGAACACTTTACAGTTAGTAAAATACACAATTTAATAATGAGAGCACTGATGACTAGTAAATAAGACAAGTAAACCCAAGGTCACCACATCAGTAAATGCAGTTTTTAAAATGCGTGTCTGCAAGATGATAATTTAAAACGTAGCAAAGAGCGGCACACGCTAGTAAATCCTGAAGACCAATTCATGGCAACACTGATCAACCTTATGTGAATAAATGTTAACCACCCAAGAAACTATAGTAACAGTTACGACTGACACAGGGTAACGGAATCAACTGCCGGTGATCAGACAAAAAAGGTTCACACTGGCCGAAGATCTTATAATATTTACACGGATGTTGGTCAAGAATACTAGATACTCGTTAGTAATCATTTTAAGGGACCTTAATCGTATGTTCGAACACTGCCTCTGTCACCAGTAGACGATCAAAACATTGGGTACAAGTCGTGAAACACGCTAGACCTTCACTACAAAATGCCTGGAACATACAGGAGGCCACAGTTGCCCGAAGAAAACTTTATACTAGAAGCCGCCTCTAGATGTATTGCTTAAATTTACTTAAGAAGGATTTACAAGGAATCGGCTGTAGACATCATAAGGAAAACTAGATACAGGCCCCTTGGCTGCCATCATGTACAACTGAAATACAGAACGCCAAAGCGAGGCGAACATTTAATCTCTGGGACCACAGCCAAGCAAATAACTGTAGTAACCGAGCAAATATACACAAATATAAAATATAATTATTTTCACAGGTGGCTAGTTCGACAAACAACTAAAAGAGGTAATGTGCACTAGAATCAACTGTCTTGCAAAAACAGGTATATTTTCCACAAATGTACGAGGAACTTATATTACTAAGACATAAGACCAATCAAAACATATAGTGAGGCCACTTTAGTGAATTCAGTAAATAATGTATTAAATAATGTCTGATCTGTCCTGTAACACACAGACACAGACACACACACACACACACACACACACACACACACACACACACAGAGAGAGAGAGAGAGAGAGAGAGAGAGAGAGAGAGATAAGCAGAATTAAACACTGTTCTAATTAACACAAAACAGCAATAAAGAAAACAAGGCTGACAAGCACTGAATAAGCAGATCACACAAAATTTTAACAGTACGTGCAGGTTTGTGTGCACATTTACCCGAGCAACACTGCCCAGAACGTAGGGTGGTAGAGATCAAAATACAGATTACAATCCACATTCGCAGAATTCGTGAATATATGTCGAGAAAGTCAGTAAAGAAACAGAAAAATACAAATGAATGCCTCCACTCACCACAGAATATTGAACAAATGACCACGAATACCAGCTAGATCCTAAGGGAACAAGGAAGCAATGGGTCACAGGCTAGTTGAGAACAAAATTACTGCCCTTTAAAGAAAAGGACTCACTATAAAGTTGCCGCAATAGGCACGCAACGATTCCACGAGCAAGCTCGCTTCTTCCAACGGTCAAGTAGCTGACAGTTAACTACAACACGTCTGATGGCGCCAGTAACACTCCACTGGTCAGGCCAGTGCCTTCCACCTATGTTCTGCCCAGCAGAGCACTCACACATCTTCCATGAACCCTGACCTCCAATTGTCCACACCACTGCCAGCAAATTTCACAACTGCTTGCAGAATACCACCCTATATCGCCGTCCACCGCTGCTCACATGCCCTGTAGTGAGAAGGCATCGTCTAGTATCCCAGCAACTGGGCAGAGTCATACACAGATTACAGGGCAGATACAGACGATTACTGAGGGCCAACGCACACGACAACATAGGATTTGTAGACCTCGAAAATGCATATGACAATGTAAAATGGTACAAGATCATAAAAATTAAGAGAACATACAGGGTGGTCCACTTATCGTGAGCGTGCCAAATATCTCACGAAATAAGCGTCAAACGGAAAAAAAACTACAAAAAAACGAAACTTGTCTAGCTTGACGGGGGAGACCAGATGGCGCTATGGTTGGCCCGCTAGATGGCGCAGTCATAGGTCAAACGGATATCAACTGCGTTTTTTAAATAGGAACCTCCATTTTTATTACATATTCGTGTAGTACGTAAAGAAATATGAATGTTTTAGTTGGACCAGTTTTTTCGCTTTGTGATACATGGTGCTGTAGTAGTCACAAACATTTGGCTCACAATTTTAGACGGACAGTTGGTAACATGTAGGTTTTTTAAATTAAAATACAGAACGTAGGTACGTTTGAACATTTTATTTCGATTGTTCCAATCTGATACATGTACCTTTGTGAACTTATCATTTCTGAGAACGCATGTTGTTACAGCGTGATTGCCTGTAAATACCACATTAATGCAATAAATGCTCAAAATGATGTCCATCAACCTCAATGCATTCGGCAATACGTGTAACGACATTCCTCTCAACAGCGAGTAGTTGGCCTTCCGTAATGTTCGCATATGTATTGACAATGCGCAGACGCATGTTGTCAGGCGTTGTCGGTGGATCACGATAGCAAATATCCTTCAACTTCCCCACAGAAAGAAATCCGGGGACGTCAGATCCGGTGAACGTGCGTGCTTCGACGACAAATCCACCTGTCATGAAATATGCTATTCAATACCGCTTCAACCGGACGCGAGGTATGTGCCGGGCATCCATAATGTTGGAAATACATCGCCATTCTGTCATGCAGTGAAACATCTTGTAGTAACATCGGTAGAACATTACGTAGGATATCAGCATACATAGCACCATTTACACTGCCATCGATAAAATGGTGGCCAATTATCCTTCCTCCCATAATGCCGCACCAAACATTAACCCGCCAAGGTCGCTGATGTTCCACTTGTCGCAGCCATCGTGGATTTTCCGTTGTCCAGTAGTGCATTTTATGCCGGTTTACGTTACCGCTTCGTCGCTAAATAGAACGCGTGCAAAAAATCTGCCATCGTCCCGTAATTTCTCTTGTGCCCAGTGGCAGAACTGTACACGACGTTCAAAGTCGTCGCCATGCAATTCCTGGTGCATAGAAATATGGAACGGGTGCAATCGATGTTGATGTAGCATTCTCAACATCGACGTTTTTGAGATTCCAGATTCTCGCGCAATTTGTCCGCAACGGATGTGCGGATTAGCCGCGACAACAGCTAAAACACCTACTTGGGCATCATCATTTGTTGCTGGTCGTGGTTGACGTTTCACATGTGGCTGAACACTTCCTGTTTCCTTAAATAACATAACTATCCGGCGATCGGTCCGGACACTTGGAAGATGTCGTCCAGGATACCGAGCAGCACGCATAGCACACGCCCGTTGGGCATTTTGATCACAATAGCCATATATCAACACGATATCGACTTTTTCCGCAATTAGTAAACGGTCCATTTTAACACGGATAATGTATCACGAAACAAATACCTTCCGCACTGGCGGAATGTTACGTGATACCACGTACTTATACGTTTGTGACTACTACAGCGCCATCTGTCACAAAGCGAAAAAAGTGGTCCAACTAAAACATTCATATTTCTTTACGTACTGCACGAATATGTAATAAAAATGGGGGTTCCTATTTTATAAAACGCAGTTGATATCCGTTTGACCTATGGCAGTGCCATCTAGCCGGCCAACCATAGCGCCATTCGGTTTTCCCCTTCAAGCTAGATTTCGTTCTTTGTAGTTTTTTCGTTTGATGCTTATTTCGTGAGACATTTCGCCTGGTCACTATCAATGGACCACCCTGTATATAGGGAAAGATGGGTAATATACGGTGTGAGTCAGTATCTATTGCTACCAAGAATAATCCGGAAGTATGATAGGAGCTGAAAAGATTGTGGGACAAAAGTTTCATGGGACAACGGGGGCTATAATATGACTTCGGTTTTTTGCTGCTAGGTGGGGTCGCTTCAGAGGTATGAAGGTCAACTTTGTTTTTTAAATGGGATGCTATAGTTTGGTTCTTATTTTCTGATAGAGGCTATCGAGACAAATCCAATGCCGTATAACAGTAAGGTCTTTGAAGGTGAACGAAGGTCAAAAGGTTGCATGAACGTCACTCACCCTGTATACAGGAAGCGACAGGGAACAATAAGACTGGAAGGTCAAGAACATAGTGCTTGGATTAAAAAGGATGAAAATAAGGTTGTGGATTTTGGTCCCTATCGTGAAATCTTTACAATGAAGAGAGAATGACAGAAACAAAAAGAAGGTACCTAAGTGGCGTTAAAATTCTACTTAAAAGAATATCAGTGGTAAAATTCCCTGATGAGACTGCTACAGAGAAAGGGAAAAAGAATTACAGGTATTGATGAATTGAATGAATAATCTATTAAGAACAGAATATGTATAAAGATTGAACCATAGAAAGCCGAAAGTAATGAGGAATAGCAGAAATGAGATTAGCAATAAACTTAACATCAAAAGTGGTGACAACGAAGCAGATTTGGCGTGCAGTAATTTTTTTTATTGTTTACGAAGACTGGAAGAACGTGCACGAACTCTATTTTTCAACTTACTTTTGTTTCAAAAATAATTTTATTTTATATGTATGTAGCACCGTTTGTACACTGGAAACATAATATATTCTAAAAAAATTGTTTATCAATACATTTCACACCTTCTATTTATATTTTAAGCA
Organism: Schistocerca piceifrons; assembly: GCF_021461385.2. Lineage (NCBI taxonomy): Eukaryota > Metazoa > Arthropoda > Insecta > Orthoptera > Acrididae > Schistocerca > Schistocerca piceifrons. Next base: position 969,254,206 of record NC_060139.1, on the reverse strand, counting down.
TCATCATCATCAGTTATCTGCTGTATTAGCAGGTCCTTTTCCTCTCCATTTTCTGCGATCCATTGCTTCCTTCTTAAGGCTGCTGTATGTTGTACCGTCCATCATGTCACCCAGTATCTGGAATCTCTTCCTTCCTCGCTTCCTTTTCCTTCTACATAACCTTCTAAAACTGTTTTTATCAGTCCGTCATTCTTTCTTAATATATGCCCAATCCAATTTCTTTTTCTTCTCTTTATTACATCTAGTAACTATCTTTTCTGCCCCACTCTTATCAGTACCTCTTCATTTTTTACTCTGTTCATCCAACTTATTCTTTCCATCTTCCGCCATGTCCAGATCTCAAAAGCCTTCAGCCTTTCTCTGTCTTGTTTCCTCATAGTCCATGTTTCAGCGCCATATAGAAGAACACTCCATACAAGACATTTTATGAGTCTCTTTCTGAGTTCTCTGTCCAGACCGCTGCAGAAGATTCTCCTTTTCTTATAAAACGCCTCTTTTGCCATTGCTATCCTTGTTTTAATTTCTGTGGTGCACTTCCAGTCGGCGTCTATCCTGCTTCCAAAATACTTAAAATTTTGCACCTGTTCTAGTGTTTCTCCATTCAGCATAATTTTTATTTCCTTCTTTCCTCCTAGTGCCAATACTTTTGTTTTATTTCTGTTAATTTTCATTCAATATTTTTTTCCGTTAGTTGCAATGTTGTCCACCAAATCCTGTACTTCTTTTTCCCCTGTGGCTAGAAGGACCATGTCATCAGCAAATCTCAAACACCCTACTCTCCTTCCTCCAATTTCTACTCCTTTGTCATCTAATGAACATTGGTCAATCATATTTTCCAAGTAGAGGTTGAAAAGAGTAGGTGACAAACAGCATCCTTCTCTTACTCCTTTTCCTAGTCTGATCCAGTTTGTACTTTCTCCTCTTACTTTAACTGAAACTTTTTGATTAAGATATAATGAGTTTATAAGTCTTCTGGTTTTCCAGTCCACTCTATTTTCCCTCATTATAGTCGCCAGCTTGTCCCAAACCACATTGTCAAATGCCTTTTCTAGATCGATGAAGCACATATATAGGTCTCTTCCTTTTTCAATAAACCTTTCTCACAAGATTCGTAGGAGCCCTATTGCATCTCTGGTGCCCGTATTCCATCTAGAGCCAAACTGCTCCTCGCCAAGATTCTCCTCCATTACTTTTTCAAGTCTTTTATTAATTATTCTTAACATCACTTTGGCTGCATGTGAAATGAGGCTGATTGTCCTGTGCTCGCTGCATTTCTTGGTTCCTTGTTTTTTCGGTAATGGAATCATTACTGTTGTCAGAAAGTCCTCAGGCCATTCACCACTGTCATATATTTCTCTTATTCCATCATGGTTCAAGCATTTTAGTATTTCTCCCGGTATTGTATCTGTACCTACCGCTTTGCCATTTTTCATTGCAGCTATGGCAGACTTTACTTCTTCCATTATGATGGTCGGTCCTTTCTCGTCATCACTTACACTGTTGTGTGATTCAAGTTCCAGAGTTTCTGGTTTGCTATTTGTGTCATATAGCTCTTTTATGCATTCTTCCCATGTCTGGAGGACATCGTCACGATCTTTCTACACTACCTCTTCGTCTTCACTCAAAATTTCCATAGTAGCACTTCCTGCTCTGTTTTGTTCCCATGTCATAGTCTTTACTCTGTTGTATAGTAAGTCGTATCTTCCCTTTCTGTCCAGTTCTTCAATTTCATCACATTCCTCTTATAGCCATTTTTTTCTAGCCTGCTCTGTTTCTCTTCGCAGTTCATTATTTAACCTTCGGTATATCTTTCTTGCATCTTCAGTGTTCTTGTTTTTCAATTTTCTTCTCTCCTCCATTTTGGAAATCATTTCTTGTGTGACCCATGGTTTTTTTTATCTTTTCCCTTTTACATATCCTATATTTTGCTGTCCTGCTTTAATGATTCCTTCTTTCAGCATATTCCAGTACTCGTTGGCATTATCAGGTGCTTCTTTGTCTCGTAATGTGTTTAGAAAGTCCCGAGACAGCATTTCTGTAATTTGTTCTTTGTTGGATCTTATCTTCTCTAAATCCCACTTCTTCACCATGGTCGCCTTCTTCAGTTTTTTCATTCTTATTTCTACTTCTGCCATAAGTAAGTTGTGGTCACTATTAATATCTGCACCTGGTAATGTGTGCACCTTCTTGATTCCATTCCTGTATCTTTCTTCTACCAGTATAAAATCGATTTGGTTTCTGTATTTATCCCCTGGTGATTTCCAAGTGTAGAGCCTCCTCTTGTGGTTCTTGAACCATGTGTTTGCCGCTGTCAGCTGCCATTCCCTGCTGAAGTCAATTAACCATTCACCTCTGTCATTTCTCTTTCCAAGACCTTCTCCCACAATGGCGTTCCAGTCTCCCATTACTATTTTGCAGCATTTTTTATTTTCGTCCATTATTCTCTCTATTACATTGCACGTTTCCTCTACAATTTGGTCATCATGTTCGGAAGTTGACATATACACCTGGACAATCAGTAAATCTTTTTGTGCTCCTTTCAGCCTTACACCAATAACCCGGTCATTTGCATAGTCTACATATTCCACACATTTAGCCAATTCCTTTGTCATAATCATTCTTACTCCATTAATTCCTTTTACTTCTCCTCCTGAGTAGCAGAATACATATTCATCTAACTGTAACTCTCCATGTCCATTCAATCTTACCTCAGCAACTCCTACAAGGTCCATATGATTCTTTTCCATCTCTCTTTTAAGATTTTCTAGTTTTCCTGCTTGTAGCAGAGTTCTGACATTCCAGGTACCAATTCTCGTTTTGATTTTTTGCCTCCTTTCAAGTTGACCCCCAGGAGATCCGAATGGGGGACTATTTTACTACCGGACACTGATTTAACACGAGAGGAAGACATTTTTTGTGCATAAAATGGAGACTGCATTATGCAGGGAAGATAATCTGCTGTGGTATTCCGTTGCCTTCCGCAGTTCTGGAGGCCGCCCCTAACATGGGATACAGACGCCTTTTGCAGCCGCCCGCTCCGGGTCAGACGCTGCATGAGAAGTATAGGTTGGAAAATGAGAGACCCCTAGCCCTCGAGACCTAATAGCGTCAGGGTCGAAAAAGAACAAGAGCTGGCCGAGGGTGGCCAGATAGGAAAGATAAAAGTGAGGAGCCTGGCATAAGTAAGTGGAAGCAATGCCAGGACTCAGCTCGGGGCCCCGTGGTCGCCAGCCACGTATCACTAGGTGTGACTCCCTGAGGATATTTTTTTAAGCATAGTCTGCTTATATAATTGAGTTTGTAATCATTATCTGTGACACACAGTACGCTGTCACTTTTACGATCATCACTCAAAGGTTTCCATACTTATCGACTCTGTCCTGAAACTGCTTCTTACACTCAGTTGGTATGTCTACGACATGTACACGTTTTATTATCTCCGTTTCCTTTTTACTTCCACCACGATAAGCATTACATGTCCCATCATGTAGAGGCTCGATGCTTTTGATGTGGAATACTTCACCCGGAATGCTTCTGGCTCTTTGTGTCCTGATTTAAATTGATAAATACGTTGTCCCAAGAAGTATCGAATCATCGATCCACTGCTATGCACTATACACTGTGTCCATTTCCTTAATATCAGAAGACAGAAGTCTCTGTAGTGTCTCCAAGGGCGAATGGCCAATTTTTAGTCGTACGGCAAGGAAGACTCGCTCAAAGCGCAAAAGTCTAGTACACATGGGCTTTAAAATGCAACCATTCAGAGCTATGAGCACTTCGTCATCTTTCATACTGTGAAACAGATCTCTTGTACTGCAACCTCTTTGCTTTCCATAGTTTGTTGGACGAGGTAGTATGAACCAAAATAAGGAAAAAAATGAGTAATAAACAGGGGCCCTAAAATGCTTACTTTAATAACTATAATCACCTGTTCAGTGGAAGAGGTATGTTTCACACTAATGAAAATAAACAAGTTGCCATAGCTCTGAAAGTATGCATTTCACAGCCCACAGACGTTTTTGCTTTGAATGAATATTCCTGTAATCTCCTTGAGACACATTGTATTATGTAAGAGACACGAATGCTCGATGTTTTTTTTATACAAACGACCCTGATTCATGCTACCCGCTCTTTTCCAACAAATGGAAGGACTTCACAATGACGTTAGAATTCTGCACAGAGCAGGTAGACATCTATGAGTACATATAGTTTATTAATGTTAGTGCAGATATCATTCCAATGAAGTCTAGCAGTAATGAGACTTTCGTTTTGGGGTCTTCTTATCTATCAGTTCATTGTAGAAATGCAAGCAGGAATAGCCATCGGATACTTGATTAATACCAAACATGTACAGCTGCAACTGGTGGCAATAAGTAACTTCAGTTATTAGAATACGAGAAAATATTGGCTTTCATTAGTACGAAGCTTAGAAAAATGTTCATGTGTTACGATCGTAGCCCTTTTTTTTTGAAAAAAAAAATAGAAAAATTTCACAGATCTATATTTGTGAATCTTAAGTTCAGTTTGAAGTTCGTTTCTTTAGGCACTTCTATTAACACCGCGTGTCTGCATTTTGAGTTACTCAATGTTAGGGCACACATTTGTTCTCGGTCGACCGAATACTCATTAAAATACATTTTTGTAGTAATGAGCGAATTAATGTTATTTAATTTCAGTATTGGAACTGCACACAAAAACTGTGCCCTTTTTCCATTTTCTCACTCTTCAAAATCAACCATTGTCTAGGAACTGTGCATTTTTTTCAATGTGGTGCTACAGGAGAATGCTGAAGATTCGATGGGTAGATCACATAACTAATGAGGAGGTATTGGATAGAATTGGGGAGAAGAGAAATTTGTGGCACAACTTGACTAGAAGAAGGGATCGGTTGGTAGGACATGTTCTGAGGCATCAAGGGATCACCAGTTAAGTATTGGAGGGCAGCGTGGAGGGTAAAAATCTTAGAGGGAGACCAATTGATGAATACACTAAGCAGATTCAGAAGGATGTAGGTTGCAGTAGGTACTAGGACGTGAAGAAGTTTGCACAGGATAGAGTAGCTTGGAGAGCTGCATCAAACCAGTCTCACGACTGAAGACCACCACAACAACAACAACCACATTTTTATTCAATTACAGTGGTTCTCAAATGTAAATTTGTACCTTCTTACACAACTCATTTTGTGTAAGACAGTGCAAAGACATCGACGCCACACTCAATTATTCCCAGAAAAACAGTGCATTTATGCCGTTTTACGTCTCAGGGCATCAACTGAGCTAATATTTTTGAACTGTGTATAGGAGTTCTGTGCCGCTCATCACCGATTTAATGATGCCTGTTGACGTCAGATAGAGTTTAGGTTTGTCACAGTCGTCATTCCTGCTCTAAATATCCTGTTATATATTCCTTGTCACGCAGTACAAAGCCGAAGCTGCAAAAAAAGGAAATTATCAACAGTTAATGAAGAACTCTGGCACCCAGCAGAGGACACAGAATTTTTCCACATATGTCCACTTAAAAAAAAAAAGTCTTCTGCTTTATCCATAAGATAAATTTGTGTTCATCAAGTTCGAGTTCATCAAATCCTTCAGAGAAACTGAGTTGATACTCAGTTTTTGAGAGCCCTCCGTCTTCTCAAGATGTAGTGAAACTAACAGAAGTGTTTTCCACCACAGCAAAATTGAAGTAAGTTTATACAGACTTTTATAATTCACAGAACACATTTTTCACTATCGGCGGATGTTTGTGTTTTTGCGGTAAGCAAATAGCAATAATTCTTGTTCCAACAGACTTTCATTCTTTCCGAGAAGGCTTGTTTGCGTTCTTCCGACCACTTTGGTCTGTACTTTTTTTGTTTTGGTTGCTTGATGTAACTTCCAACTTGTCTACTTAGCGTCATGAGCGTATCACTTTCTAAAACGACGGTTGGTCTTATGTTGGCGTCGTTGAGGTCCTTTCGTATTTATTTCAGCCAAGCTGTTCAGTTCTTATGTGATATTACGTAGTCTAGTATCCTTTTTGTCAATCGGTTTTCTGGTAGTCTGTTGGGATGAGCAAAGAATTTCATACACCTTTCTTAAAACAACTTCGGTATTTGAAAAACTTTCTGTTGTTTTGAATGACTGTAGCCTGTAACTGTCTTGAGTATGTCTTGCTCCTAAAATTTTCATAATGATCTTTGTCTCCCCTTTTTTGATTTCTTCAAGTTCACGTTTTCTGTTAAGCGTCAGTGTTTCGCTAGCGTAGAGGGCTATTGGTTTTATGACTATGTTGTAAACCAAATTTTGGTGTGTCTTGATATGGATTTTTTGTGGTAGAAATTTTGGACTAAGTCAAGCGCTTCTTTTTTTTTTTTACTCTCTGGAGGCGATTTTACATCCAAAACCCACTTTTCTTGAGTTTTCTTCCATCCTTCCATAGCTTTTTCTAGGACGACGTTGAAGAGGAGAGAGTCCATCTCCTTGTCTCCCACCTGTTTGAATGTCAAAATGTTCTGAGATTTCCCCATAAATTTTACTTGAGATTTCGTGACAGTTAGTGTCCGTTTCATGAGTTCTCGTGTGTGTTGGGATCTTGTCCCCTCTCTTCCAAAATGTGGAGTTGTGAGGGCCTGTCTACTGAATCGTACGTCTTTTTGAAATCTGCAAATGTGCATACTAGAGGTTTTTGTCTACGGGCTCGCACTTTGAGGTTAAACATTTATTCTGGGTATGACCTGTTCAGTCTGAATCCTCGTTGATGTTCTGTTAATTTCGAATCTAATTGCTTTTATGCTCTATTCAAAAGAGAAACTGATAGGATTTTGTAGGCGACCGGTAAGTAAGGGATACCTCTATCGTCTTTTACATCTGATTTGCTGCCTTTTTTATCTAGTGAATGGATTAGAGCAATCTTCCAGTCACCGGGATTTTTTCGGTTTGCCGAATGTTTCTTACTGTTTGCGTAATTTCTTTGAGTGAGTTTAGGTCTAAATTATTCAACACTTCAGCTACAGCTCTGTTCTGCCCTGATGCTTCGTCATTTTTAAGTTTCTTGATATGTCCATAAACTTCTTCTTGTGTTGGTGGTGACGAATTTTCTGTTGTGATTTCTGGATGTATTGTCGAGAATTTCTCTCGAAAAGCTGCGAAAAACATGTGGTTAGTTCTTGGCAATTTTCTTTAGTTGTTAATGCAAATTTGCCATCTTGTTTTCGAAAACAGAGATTCTGTGGTGAGTAACCTTTCAGTTAGTTCACCAAGGTCTTGTAAGCATCTTGTGTGTTGTAATTTTTGAAGTTGTCTTCAATTGGCTCCAGTTGGTCATTGACATATTTTCGTTTACTTTCTCTTCAACTCTTGGATGTTTTTTTGCGAACTTTGAGTAATTTCTGCTGTGTTTCATCTGATTTGTTGCAATTGTAATTTTGAAATGCCTCTTTTATTTCTTCTAATGAGTTTCCACATACTTGATTCTGCCAAGGGTATTTTCGCTTCTTGTGAAGAGCGATCAGGTCTTTCGCTGTTCTGATGATTTTAGTTTGAAATCATTGTAGTCTATAGTTTCTATACCTGTGAAGCGTGGTGCTTGTAGGATGAGAATTTGAATGTTTTGCTTCGTGAGTTCTGTTGTGAGATTACGTATTTTCCTGCTCGAATGAGTGTCTTCATGTTGAAAGTGTCAATGTAGGTGTGTGCTTTACGTGGAAGTTTACCACAGAACTCCGACTTGTTTTCTTCTGTAAAAGTCCAGGCTCACCAGAATCTGTACGGTTGGTAGCCACTTTGGAGTGGGGGGGGTGGGGGGTGGTACAACTGCTATAATTTTGTCTTTATTTGTATGAGCCATGGTTACTTGTCATCAATTTTCTATCTTTTGCTAGTGGTGTAGAACCAAGGAATTCGAGTTACTGGAGCACGTTTACAGCTGCACCTCCTGGTGAAAAGACTCTGAGCATATTAGCAGCAGCAGCAGCAGAAATAGTAGTAGTATTAGCAGCAGTATTGCTAGTATTACTGTCATCAGTTCTTAGTCAGTGCTGTTAACACATTATCATTAGATACTTACAATTTTTTAAAATTCTGTTATTACTGTTTATCATTGTTTATCGCATTAATTTTATTTCACTTGTTAAGTAACTAAGATATAAGAAAATACTATAGGTGTGAAGCCTTGGGCCCATGTAAGAAAGAATCTGAAGACTGTAATCAGACCAGTTTAAAGAAGTAAATGGAGAGGCGTATTGAAAAGTAATGCCTCTGATTTTTTTTATGTGGAAACTCTTAAATAAAATAGATGTTATTAACATTCTACTACATCTTTATTCTTCACGTCTAGATATTTATTTCTCAACAAAGTCACCCTGGTGACAAACAATTTCTCCCAATTAGAGACTAGTTTGCTGATATCGTCACTGTAGAATGTCTGACTTTGTTGACGGAGCCATGACCTAATCTCTACTTGCACCGCTTCGTTACTATCAAAATGAAATCCTCGGAGGTGTTTTTTAAGTTTTGAAATCAGATGGACGGGACATATAGGGACTGAATGGAGGATGATCGATGACAGTGAAACCCGGAAGTCGGAGGAGGGCGCTCAGTGTGTGGAGGACCTCTCGGAATTCGAAACTCGGTTACAGCAAGCTGTTTCTCACGCACCGACATAGTTACGTTACACACTTCCACGTTACACGCTACAATTCGGAGCCTTCTGGCACTAGAGAGCTCCAAGTACGTAGACATGAAGAATCAAGTCATAGAATGATAATAACGTTTGATTTGTTTAAAAAGCTGTGAGAGTTTTCACATAAAAAATCGTAGGCATTGCTTTTGGGCATACACTCGTAAGTAAATAAATTAGAGGCATAGCACAAACTTTGACAGACAAGGACGGGGAACAAAATTGTCAGTGCTTTAGAGTAACCACAGTGCAGTGGCACGCATGAAATTTAAAATGTGGTTCTCCTATTTGGGAGTCGCATGTCTTAACCTCTGTGTCATCTTATCCATAAGACGCGTGTGTAATTCAAAAAGTGCCATGATGATTTATCCATTGACAAAATATTCCCGACTACTCCCCCATTGAGATCTTCTGGAGGTGACCGTGAGAAATGATTGATTAACCAACGAAGGGGTAATGTTCTACAAGTAGGATCGTGAAGTTTGAACGTGGTAGGGAGGCAATAAAATATGAAAAGGGAACTACAAAGGCTTCATCCATATATAGTGGTTATCAGTGAACTGAAATGGAAAGAAGACAGTATAGGGTAATATCATCAGCAGAAGAAAGTTGTATTACTAAAGTAGGATTCGTTATGAATAGGAGGGTAGGACAGAGAGTGAGTTACTATGATAGTTCAGCGATAGCGCTGTCCTCATCAGAATTTACAGCAAACCGACACCGACAATAATAGTTTAAGTGTACATGCCAACATCGCAATCAAAAGATGAAGAGGTAGAGAAAGTGTATGAGAATATTGAACGGGTAATTTAGTACGTAAAGAGAAAAGAAAATCTAATAGTCATGGAGGACTGGAATACGATTGTAGGGGAAAGAGTAGAAGAAAGGGTTACGGGAGAATATGGACTTGTAATATCAGTGAGAGGGGAGAAAGACTAATTGAGTTCTGCAATGAATTGCAGGTAGTAAAAGTGAACTCACTATTCAAGAATCACAAGACAAGGGGGTATACTTGGAAAAGGCCGGGAGAAACGGGGAGATCTCAATTACATTGCATCATAGTCAGGCAGAGATTCTGAAGTCAGATATTGGATTGTAAGGCTTACGCAGGAGCAAATATAAAATCAAATCACAAATTAGTAATGATGATGATGAGGAGGATAAAAATTTAAAAGAGTAGTGGGGAAGAATCAATGAGCAAAACGTGGGATACAGATATACTAATGAATAAAGAGATACGCTTACTGAATAGCACAGTAGACAGTTAAGTTGAAAGAAAAACATAAGTGCAAGGAAGGTAACTGTGAATAAACCATGGGTATCAGAAAAATACTTCTGTTGATCGACGAAAGAAAGAAGCGCAAAAATGTTCTGGGAATACATAAATACAAGACACTTAGGAATAAAATAAGTAGGAAGTACAGGGAAGCTAAAGCGAAATGTCTGCATTAAAAATGTAAAGAAATCCAAAAAGAAACGATTGTCGGGAAGACTGATTCAGCACACAGTAAAGTCAAAGCAACATCCAATGAAATTAAAAGCAAGGGAGATAACATTAAGAGTGCAGTGGGAGATTCACGGTTAAGTGCTGAGGAGAGAGCAGATAGGTGGAAAGAGGACATTGATGGCCTATACGAGGTGCGGGACTTGTCTGATGCCCGTGACAGAAAAAGAAACACGAGTCGACAGGCAAGAGAGAGGGGATCCAGTATTAGAATCAGAATTTAAAGGAGCTTTGGACGACTGGAGATCGAATAAGTCAGAAGGGATAAATAAATCTCAATTGGAATTTCTAAAATCATTGTGGGTAGGGGCAACAAAACAAGTATTCACTTTGGTGTGTAGAAGGTATGACACTGCTGATATACCAACAGACTTTGGGGAAAACATCATCCACAAAATTCAGAACATAGCAAGAGCCGACAAGCGAGAGGATTATAGCACAATCAGCTTAACATCTCGTACAAGCCAGTTGCTTACAAGAATAATACAGAAAATAATTTAAATGTAAATTGTTGGTCTGTTAGTTGACGATTAGTTTGGCCTTAGGTAAACGCACCCGACAGACTGTTCTGACGTTGTGATTGATAGTAGAAGCAAGACTGAAGAAAAATCAAAACATGTTTATAGGATCTGTCGACCTTGAGAAAGCGATCGACAATCTCAGCTGGTGCAAGATATTCGGAATTCTGTGAAAAATAAGGGTAAGCTGTAGGGAAAGAGGGTTAATACACAATATGTACAACAACGAGGACGGAACAATAAGACTGGAAGACCAAGAAAGAAATGCTCGTATTAAAAAGGCTGTAATACAGGGATGCAGGCTGTCGCCCCTTCTGCTCAATCTGTACATTGAAGAAGTAATAATGGAAATAAAAGAAAGGTTCAAAAGTGGAATTAAAATTCAGGGTAAAAAGATATCAGTAATAAGTTTCGCTGATGACATTGCGATCCTCAGTGAAAGAGAAAAAGAATTATAAATATACAGATCTTGCTAAATTAGTTAAGGCAATTCTTGCACTTTTAAATCGTTCTCGACGGATTTCCTTCAAAAATCTAAGCTTTTGATCATTCTGTAATAAACTTATTCTCGGTGTCCCCTAAATTTTCTCACTTCTTCCCTTAGTTTATATATGTGTCCATTGACTAAAACTTACACAGATTGTCTGCATAACATTAACAATTTAGGTAAATTTATCAGATCAAGTTGACAACAGTTTTAGCAAACGTTTATGGACTGTTGTCGTACACTTAAGCATGTGAAAATCTCTAAGGGTAATTGAAATGGTTTCCAAAGCTTTTGGCATAAAATATATCGTAAATAATTACCTAGTATTTAAAATGGAGTTGTCTGCAAATGATAACATTACTAAATGGCAATAACGAAGCTTTTATGTTCGTGGCTTCTCTGATTATCTCGAAGTAGGCAAAATTCAGTATGAATAGTTGAGAGCAGTGATTATCATCAGCTGTTCGTCTGAAAAGACAGACAGGTGTCAGCATGCCGCAGCCAGGAGACTCCACCTGGACCTCCTAGACCAACTGGAGGGCCACAGCACCAATTGGTCCACCTGGCCCACCAACTGGAGGTCTGAGCCAACAAGTCAATCTACTGGCAGTTCTGAACCAGATGGACAGCTAGGCTCTCCAACGGGAGGTCATGAGCCAACAAGTGAACCTACTTGAAGTTATGAACCAACTGGACGGCCCCAACCAATTAATGTACCTCAACCTACCGGAGGACCTCAGCCAACTAGGCCCCCTGGCCACCTTCTGGGCTACCTGGTGGTTTTTGCGTGGTATATGAGTAGTCTACTTTAACAGGGCTCTCGAACATCAAGAAATTTTATCCATGACATTTGTGTTGCTCTCCAACGGGAGGTCATGAGCCAACAAGTGAACCTACTTGAAGTTATGAACCAACTGGACGGCCCCAACCAATTAATGTACCTCAACCTACCGGAGGACCTCAGCCAACTAGGCCCCCTGGCCACCTTCTGGGCTACCTGGTGGTTTTTGCGTGGTATATGAGTAGTCTACTTTAACAGGGCTCTCGAACATCAAGAAATTTTATCCATGACATTTGTGTTGCTTCATAACAGAAGTTACTAATGAAAGACATCGTAAATTATTGAAAATTCCATAGCAAATTTCTTTCTCATTAAAACACCAACGAAAATTCTTCATCTTTATTTCCACTATTGCAAACTGTATGAAAACATCTTTTAGAAAATAACAGAAGTTATAACTCAATGTAAAAGTATAAATGATGAACAATTAAGATATAGTAATAATAAGTTAAGTTTCCCAGTTCATCAAATACTTTTTGGAAAATTAATGGTTCCAGTACGTGTTCTATGTGATCCAATGAAAGGTTCACCACATCCTCAATTATTTGTTGGGTATACTCCAACCTCTGTCGTCCACCAAGCTTTTTACCCTCTGCAGCACCCCTGGTATCATGGAAGTTACTCCACAAATGTTTTAACATAAGTCCTATCTTTCTATCCCTTCTTCTTGTCCCTTTTTCCAATTGTTCTTTGGAGAACTTCCTCATCCTTATCTTATCAGGTCACTCATATTTTAACATCATTCTATGGTTCCACCTCATAGGGCAGATCCTGAGATGAGGAGATGCACTGGATCCAAATCGAATTCGTCTGGCGAATTAACGTCGAAGGTCGATGTGACAGCCATCCAGTGTGTGTTTATTAGGCGGCTTTCAACATCTCACGAGATGAACACCAGACTGGTACCCACGTCACGTAGCAGTTACACGATTAGAAAACATTTAGAAAAGTTTCGCTGACTTTCACATGAACAACGCTACATGCAGATGGTTGGGGTTACACATATTCATTCCCACGGGTAATTGATATCGACAGGAAGGGTTTCTGGCCGTCGCTTAAATTAAGCATGTCAGATCCGTTAATAACTATTCCGACACTGCGCTGGTGCTGACACAGGTACAAGGAAGAGAACAATCTATGGCTCTCTCACTCTAATTCGCTTCTGGTGTATGCACAATCTATGATTCATTACGATGCATGTACGTTCTCAGAAATTTCTTTCTAAAATTAAGGGCTGTTTTTGATACCAGTCAACTTCTTTTGTATAGGAATGCCCTGTTTGCTTGTGCTAATCTTCTTTTTATACCCTCATTGCATTGTGTGTCATTTGATATTTTTTCTCCAAATGTAAAGAGAATTGTTGAACTTCGTCTACATCGTTGTTCATTCCATTCATAAGTACATGTAATCCTTCCTCCCTTTCACTGATAACAGTCTCATCAGCAATTTTACCACTGCTATCCTCTTAGATTGAATTGTAACCCCACCCATGAACCTTCCTTTTTGTTTCTGTCATTCCCTTTTCATTGTATAGACTGAACAGTAGGGGCCAAAATCTATGTCCTTATTTTACACCCTTTTTAAAGGGGGGATGTGACAGAAAATGTAAACGTTTATTTAAAAAACCATTTTAAAAACCATTTATTAATGTACAAATCTAAAATTCTGCATGTCTAAAGAAAAAGAGCTGTGTTTTAAAGGAAAAATATAATAAAAAATGCAGGATTAATATTTTGCCAGGAATTTGAATTTTTAATTTTTATTATCCTTTTATAAAAAGTCATAACTCAAATTCTAATCATGTAATTAATCTGAAAATTTTAAGTGTCCTGAGAAAGTGATAAGACCACCGAACTACAGTTATTAACTTATGGTACAAATTGTATCATTAATGGAGTTTTTAATTTTGCAAATCCAAAAATTAACTTTTTTTCTACATACAGTCATCTAAAAGTCAGTATGTAATTGCAGAATCTCGTATTTTTTAGTTCCAGGGAGACAGCAACACGTTGTGAACAGTTCCTGAAAATTTCATAGCATTAGCACATACACTTTTTGAGAAAATGTTTGAAATAACGTAAAAATGGTAAAACAGAGAAAATGTGGTTCAAAGATTTTCTTCTCATACTTCTACATGTAATAAGCTCACCTCAATTTTAAAATCCTTCATACTGATACACCTCATCCTCCAGGTTTCTCCTCTCTCCTCTTCGAATCTGCCTGGCCTGTATTTGCAGGTAAGACACTGATCTCTTAGCTTTCTTGACCCTGCTCTCGTAAAATGCTTTTGTTGTAAACACACCAGGATCTATACCAACTCTCTTCAGCACTTCAGTTCTGCCATTATTTCCGTTATTGTAACATAAAGCTGCATCATGGACACCTATTTGAATACTTGATGTCCACAGAATGTCCTTTCTGACCATCTAATCCAAATTAAATTATTGAGTCTTTCACCCACATTTTGTATCTTTCCGTAAAGACACTTCCTCAATAAATCATGGTTTGCAAGAAACCTGTATGTTGGCTTAACTGCATTCAGAACAGGTTCTGGTAATGAGTGTTTATCTGAATACATTTCATTTCTGTTGCTGAACTTACATCAATCGTCTCCCAGACACAGATTGTGCATTGGTGTTTGGTCAGTGGATAGTTTGTGAAAAAAATTGCCCACACAGCACGCCTCATTGCCTCTAAGATATGTGTGTTTTTCCTGTTAGCTCTCCCATCTAATAACTGAAGAGAATCAATTTCTTTCAGAGTAAACCTGCCTTTTCCTCCCAGTTTTTTCCATCCTCAAGTACTTCACCTTTCTTCTCTTTCAGCAAGCGAAGAAGCCTACCACCAAGCCTCTTTTGGATGTGGTCAACACATTCCAGCTTTTCTATTGTTGCATTTTACGGATTTTTATCAGTTAAAGCTTTGAATGAAGAGTAGTCCCCATCGACAAGGTATATAGTATACCTAACACCATACTGGTCATCAGATCCGGAGAACGTCCTCACAACTGGAGCAGTCTCCATGCCTCCACTTGAGCCACTAAAACTTTCAGAGCATGTTACTGCATGCTTTTGTTGCCCCACTTTCTCACTGTCTTCATTGTTGGACATTTTCCTTGTTTCACGCTGGTGGCAGTATTTAGACAAAATTTCTACATCTAAAACTTTACCTGAGTCAATACCAATAACAGATGCAACTCCATACAGAGATGTGTGATCCCATTTCATCCAGGTTCTATCTACAGACACACACAGGTCAGTAACACACAGGTCAGTAACATTTGTAGGAGGTTCACTGTCATGATTATCTACCCCAGGATTTATTTCTTTTTGGTTTATTTCTGCCAATTCCAGCACTGCATTCTTCATAGAAACTTTTTCAGTATCGCATACAGCATCAGACATTATTTATTTACGTTTGAAAACCTTGCATGAGGTGGAGGCATGTTCAGAAAACCACACAATAAATTACCTCCTTCCCTGCCCTGTCCAAGGCATCTCAGAACATATGATAACCTAAAATTGCTTTCATAGGTACCAGCGTCAGTTTTTTTTTGGAGGAGGAAAATGAAAATTCATAACGACACGAATTACAAATTAATTTAAAATCACAATCTCTTCCCACTCTTCTTTCTTCAACAACAATCATGCATTCCGTGTTTTTACAGGTAACACATGAACATGAAAAATTTGTAGCCTAGCAGAGAATCTCTAAATCAATAAGTCTGTTTGATAGCTTTCAGAGAGTGCATGTTTAACTCGGCCTTATGCAGACATGCAAAGTATATGCGTTACATTACACATGTCCCATCACTACAGGACAAGAATGAAGCTATGACCCCACCCATCCTTGATGCAGGATACTCTCTGATTGGCTCTTTCGCTTTTTATGGTACTAAAATACTGGGCTGTGACTGAGAGAGTAAAAAGAGTCCGTGCTCACAAAGCTGTGCGGCCTCTGCGAATGCTGACGAAGCTACATGGGTACTGCTGATGAATCATCCAGCTGCTCACCTTAGTTCCACCTGCCTTTGTGCAACCAATGGCTGATGTGCATAACTGGCACAGAATCCCCACTCCATTCCTACTGACAGCTATTTCATTTTCGATTTCGTCACGTTTTTCCTGCAAACATTTCTCCTTGACTTCCCTGCAATTCCTATTTATTTAATTCTTAAGTGATTTATTTTGCTGTATTTCAGTCTTTTCCTGGACATTTTTTAATTTCCTTCTTTTGTCAGTCAATTGAAGCATTTATTCTATTACCCACTGTTTCTTTCCAGTTTCCTCTATGTGTCTATTTTTCTCTGTTCAGCTTCTATGAGTGACTAATTTAGGGATGACCATTCCTCTTAAACTATCTGCCTACTGTGGTATTCATTATCACAGTATCTACAGGCTTCGAGAATTTCAAACACAGCTCTTGGTTCCTCATTACATCCTGGACTATTCTCTTAAACATCAGTCTCCATTTCATCATTACTGCCTTGTGATCTGTGTTTAAATCTGATCCAGGTTACACCTGGCAATCCACTGTCTGATTTCTAAATCTCTGTCTGATCGAGGTGTAATCCAGCTAGAATTTCTCCCCATTTGCAGGCTTTCTCCATATATTCCTCCTGCTCTTGTGATTTTTGAACAATGTGTTTGCAGTGGCTATCTGAAATTTATTGCAGAATTCAATTAAACTTTCTTTCTCCTCTCTCAGTTCTGCTACCATTTTCTCCCGTAACACTTTCTTTAGTTTCTTCCTCTACTACCATGTTCCAGTCCCCCATGACTACATGATTGTTAATCTCCGTTTAGATAATTATGTTCATTTATTTTCACTGTCATCTTCTGCGTGTCATGTAGGGATGTATACCTAGACTGTTGTTGCTGGTGGTGCTCTGCTGTCTATTCTGATGAGAACAACCCTGTCACTTAACTGTTCACAGTAACTCGCTCTCTAGTTTACCTTCCTATTCATTACAATCATTCTCCTGTTACACCTTGTTCCATTGTATTCGGTGTTACCATACATTGTTCTGACCAACAACAGTTATCTTCCTTGCTGTTCGAATTCTCGCTGAGTTTCTTTCTATGTATATGGCTCGTTTGCCATTGTAGTTATGACCTATAAATGAACTAGCGGCACTGTAATCGCCTGTCTTATGTATACATATCTCGCAGCTGTGTGTTTATGAGGAGAGCAAGAATGGTGCAGTTAGAGTGAAAGAACAAAGTCATCAGTGCCTGTTCAGCCAAATGGCGTCGAACACTGATGTGCCAGCCGAGGTGCAGTGGATGGTGATTGGAAGAATATAGGCACGTAAACGTCATTAACTGCAATTCGGATGCTTTAATGTTTGTAGCCTGCTTTATCAGATTACAACCACAAGTTCGTAATCTAGATGATGTATTTAGGAGTTCCGAAGGAGTGCAATGTATGCCTGTGGACGAGAATTGCCGTCAACGATGGAATAGGAACGCTATCTTGCCTCAGCTACAGTCCATCTTTGCCATGGGCAGTGGAGGTGTGATATCATCCAGTATTGTGCACAGAAGGATTCATTATGTTGCTGTGTAAATATGGAAGCCATCTAGGTGCAAACAGTTCATCTGTTATCAAAGGAGTGACGTTTTTGATTTGATTACGTCAACATGACCAGTGGACTAAATGAAGGAAACGTTGTTGTCTTCGCAGATAATCTCCAGTGTAGCCTGAAATTGACTTGGCAAGAAGCCATATTTCACGAGAAAGAGCGAATATGCAGAATCATATGGAAGAAAACTTTGAATCGTTATGCCAGTGCGACAGTTAACGATGTTATCACAGAAAAGGGACATTCTGTAAGTAGGCTGTTTATGTTTTCTTATTGGCAACGTTACGTAGCGCTCTGTTTGAAAATCACTGGCTGTGCTGTGTGCAGTCTGTGGCTAGTTTGCATTGTTGTCTGCCATTGTAGTGTTGGGCAGCTGGATGTGAACAGCGCGTAGCGTTGCGCAGTTGGGGGTGAGCCGCCAGCAGTGGTGGATGTGGGGAGAGAGATGGCGGAGTTTGGAAATTTGTAAGACTGGATGTTATGATCTGTTGTGTATATTATGATTTTTCAACACTATTAAGGTAAATACATTGTTTGTTCTCTACTAAAATCTTTCATTTCCTAACTATGCCTATCAGTAGTTAGTGCATTCCATAGTTTGAATCTTTTATTTAGCTGGCAGTAGTGGCGCTCGCTGTTTTGCAGTAGTTCGAGTAACGAAGATTTTTGGTGAGGTAAGTGATTCGTGAAAGGTATAGGTTAATTTTAGTCAGGGCCATTCTTTTGTAGGGATTTTTGAAAGTCAGATTGCGTTGCGCTAAAAATATTGTGTGTCCGTTTAGTGTTGATCAGAACAGGTAAAGAGCAAAATGTCTGAGTGCGTTCAGTTCTGCTCAGCTGTTTGAAAATCAAATAATGTAAGAGGTTTATCAGCACAGTAATTAATGAATTTTTCAAAGGGGACGTTTCAATTCTACCACACTCCCCCAGGTCCTTGTTTTGCAAGCGAAAACGTTGTTCACTAGTTTTGGAAGCGATAGTAATTATCAACACACGCTGAACGAAGTTCTTTTCTCAGTCAGTGACAGAAAAGATATAAAATACAAATTAACCCAATCAACTGATTGGATTTTCTGGCTCTATTTGACTGTCAAACACAAACAGGAAAAATATTACCTTACAATCAAATAGTCATAAACAAAAAAAAAGTTTTTAATGAACACTGGTAGGAAATAGCAGTGCTCCTATTATTAACTTGACCTATAAATTGTTTTTCTAAATTGTAACAAAAAATTTTTGAGAGAAATGCCTGAAGATAAAAACGAATCTGAATGTTTATTTCTTGTGTGGAATGTTTATGCAATATTAGTCCACAATTTACTGTTACTATTCTCAGAGGTTTGAGATACAGCAGCACAGAATATGTTAGAAGAAGAGGTTAGAAGCACAGTGACTCTGCCAGTGTAGCAATTACTGTTCATAAAATTTGCAGTTATTATTAACCAACAGTTTGCCAGCTAAATTAAGTTAGAAGCGATTCATAGATACTCTCCACATAGCACAGCATAGGCGCACAGATCTAACAGCCAACTGTTTGACTACTTGTAACTCAGAGTTCCTACATTTTCTTCCTTGGACAACAGGAAATATTAATGACAAATACCCAGTGGACTTAAATTGAGTTACCCTTGTAGTCTTATAGCCTCTAAGAGGCCGTAGCAGCAGCACATACACTTCTCCCTGTTGTGACATTCTGATACAAAACCGTTCCTCTCCATCACATGATAACATAAAAATGATCGAAGTTGTAATCTTTTGTGTTTGCACATTTTATAGCCCACCGCTTCTCCCAAAGAATACTTTCTGCCATTTCCTGCTGCCAGTGATTTAAATCTGTGACATTTTTATTTCAATCAGTTTCACAGCAGAATAAAACAACCAAATTCAGACTTTCGGTTGCTGATTTAATGATACATACAATATTAAAAGTGACAATAAAAATCCGAAACAATAAATTAAGATGTATTTAGTAGCCAAAGAGGAAGGAAGATCTGTAGTTATGCTTCAGTTGAGATTCTTGTGCTGTTTCATTAGAAGACACCGAGCAAAATGTTGCAAAATGGTGCTCCAGTAGGCTGAGGTCTTCCAGTAGGCTGTGGCTCACCAGTTGGTTGTGGCCCTCCAGTTGGTTCAGGTCCTCCAGTAGGCTGACCTGTTGGTTCAGGACCTCCAGTTGGTGGTCCTGGTGGTCCAGTTGGTTCAGGACCTCCTGTAGGTTGACCTGTTGGGTCAGGACCTCCGGTTGGTGGACCAGGTGGGCCAGTTGGTTGTGGTCCTTCAGTGGGTCCAGGAGGGCCAGGTGGAATCTCCTGACACCTGCATGCTGTCAACTGCATCAGAATTATATGATATAGTCCGGAATGAGCCATGAAGGCACAGCTTACAACTTACCCTCACAGCTCACAGAAATTATAGCTTCTGGGTCGAGCTGTGGCAGATGTTTGAACAAAATCATTTAATAAGTTTCATACACTGGGTTATATTAATTATCTGTGTCTAATGTCGTTCAATTTTTGTGGTATCGACTGCCACTGAATAATGAAGCTGTTAATGATCCTCAAAATGTTATGGAGAAGGGTACCTTCAGAAGTCTTAGGTCGCATTTTAGTTATGTATTGTAGACTGGATCATTAAACAGACTTGGTAAATACTGAGAATAACTTGGTATTCCTGTATAAGAACAGAAGAATGAACTGGAATTGAAACGTGATTTACCCTCTCAATAATGACCATTTGATACTGACCCAACAATACTACATGTCATGAAATCCTTACTGCGTTTCCCATGTAGTTTACGTTTTTAAACAATAATTAAAACTCTCTTACACTCTACTCTCCACGTTATGAACATAAATTCGATTTTTACTTCCTCAGGGCAATTTTTCCATCATAGGTAACAGCTTCCACACATCAATGAAGTGGAATGGACTTTAAAAATCTAGGCTTACGGACAGACACTATCGGATCAAAAATATTTGGAGTTATTAGTAGGCAGTAATATGGATGGGATTTGGCCACCTTTTATCACTGCTTGATCTCTGCTGGGGACATTTTCAATGAGGTGTTGCAACGATTCTGGAATAACAGACCCATTCTTCCTCAAGAGACCATTTCAGATAAGGTAGGACGCTGGGACCTGGTCGCAGGTTCGAATCCTGCCTCGGGCATGGATGTGTGTGATGTCCTTAGGTTAGTTAGGTTTAATTAGTTCTAAGTTCTAGGCGACTGATGACCTCAGAAGTTAAGTCGCATAGTGCTCAGAGCCATTTGAACCAGTTTTTCGCCGACTGTTACTCTACTGCACATAGTATACAGTGTCATAAAATGTGTTGATATCCTTCGGAATTTATCGTGTTCTTCAGTGCGACAAGTGGTGCACATCGTAACCACGAAAATGCCACCATACTAATTCATCAACTCCTACGTGCTCCACTTTTGGCATTACGTATGATGGCGGGTAATGTTCTACAGGTATTCGTCTAACCCAAAGCCGTCATCGGATTGCCACAGGATATAGCGTGACTCATAACGCCAAATCCTCGTTTCCAACCATCCATTGCCCAGCCGATTCGCTCTTTACGCCATTTACATCTACATCTTCACTCTCACTTCCCCTCTTTGTTGTTCCAGTGTCGCACATTATCTCCATGTGGCCTCGAATCTCTGATTTTATCTTCGTTGTCTTTTCACGAGATGTAAGTAGGAGGAAGCTATATATTTGTTGAGTCTTCTGGCAACGTACACTGTCGAATCTTCAACAATAAAATGCACCATGATGCATAACTCCAATATTGTAGCTTCTGACACTGCAGTTGGCTGATTATCTCTGTGAAGCTTTCCTGCTTACCAATTGAACCTGTAACGAAATGCGCTGCTCTTCTTTGGATCCTCTGTACTTCCTCTATCAATCCTATCTGCTACGAACCGCATACTGACCAGCAGCATTTAGGTAATGGTCGAATGTTTTGTAACTTACTTCCTTTGTTTGATGCAATACACTTCTTGAGGATTTTCCCAATGAATCTCAGACTGGGTTGTGTCTTACTTACAATTGATTTTATGTGGTCGTTCGATTTCAAGTCGCTCAGTACGCGTACTCCTAGATGTTTTATGGAAGAAACTGCTTCCAGTGGTTGTTCTGCAAATGTGTAATCATACGAGTACAATAAAGGGTCTCTCTGTCTATGAATGAGCAGTACGTTACGTCTGTTGATGTTGAATGTCAACTGCCACAGCCTGCACCAAGGGTCGGCCCTCTACAGGTCTTCCCGCAGTTCACTACAATTTTCTAGCTTCGCGATATTTCTGTAGACAAAAGCATCGTCCATGCAAAGCCTTATGGAACTTCCGACGTCATCTGTTAGGTAGTTATGTATATATTGCGAAAAGTAATGGCCCTATAACATCATGTGGCTCTTTTACGTCTGAAGACTTCTTTTCGTTCAGACTGAAATGCTGTGTTTCGTTTTCTAGAAACTCTTTAGTCCAATCACACAGTTGGTATGATAATCCGTATACTCGTATTTATTTCATTAGGAGGCAGTGGGGAATCGTATCGAATGCCTTTCGGAATTCAAGGAACACGGCATCTACGTGCGCACCTGTATCTGCTGCTTTCTGGGTCTTGTGGAAGAATACACAGAACTGGATCTCAAACTATGGTTGTTCCCTGAACCCTTGTTGGTTCCTACAGTGGAGATTTTCGACCCTCAGAAATATCATAATACACGGACATAAAACATGTTCTAAAACCTTACAACTGACTGACGTCAGAGATGTAGGCCTATAGTTATGTCCGTTTGTTTGATACCCATGTTGAAAATAGGAATTACTTGTGCTTTTTTTCCAGTCATGAGGAACAGTTCTCTCTTCTAAAGACTTAGGGCACACAGCTGGTGGAAGAGGGCCTAGTTCTTTCTCTTAATAAGAGTAGAATCGAATTTTTATCCCACCAGATCCAGTGGAAGTCCCTCTACAGAGCGATTTCAATAGCTTTTCTATCCCATGGCCGCTTATTTCGATACCAGCCATTCTGCCGTTCGTGCCACGATTTACAGTAGGCGATCTTCCTCTGTGGAACACTTTTGGGAAAAGATGTTTAATATTTCGGTCTTCTCATTGTTGTCCTCCGTTTCACTGCCATTATGGTCACACAGTGTCGGGACAGATGGCTTTGATCCGTTAAATGACTTAACGTAAGACCAAAAATTCAAATACATTAAATGTATTTGCAATTTCGAACACACACAACCATTAACTATAGAAAAGAATGACGATACTTAAAATTGGTGCCAGAGCGCGACTAGAAACCTTATTTCCTGCTTATCGTGTGTGGTCTTTTTTCCATATGGCTATCCGTGTACTACCCACAGCCACACCCGAACTTCCATATGTCGTCATCACCATGTGTCTACAACCTGTACTTGTACATCTATTATGTGTATCCCAGTACGGGTGAGACATTTTACTTGAAATTCGCACGCCCGGTGTCGGTGGATAAATACGATATTGCAGTGCCTGTGTTATTCTGAATTACGACGTAATAAAGTTGCTTTGGATATGCACTCCACATTTACTCTCTGACATAGCTATAGGCTTCAGACGGGTGTGCATAGGCGTAGTGCTAAATGAATTGCTGAGAACGATGGCTTCCCTGTAAGATTTTATATTGCGTGAATTATGTAATTATCAGTGTTATGAAAGTATGTACCTATTATTGTTCTCAGATCAATTGCACAACCCACATACTTCTCACATTTTCGGATGAATGCTTTTGAAATGCTGTATTTCTCTGAACGGAAATTTATTGGGAGGTTTGCTAAAGTGATGTTCTAAGAACTGAAAAAAATTATTATTAATGCTATTATTAGTAGAGCTTTCTATATATTTCATCGTTGTTATTGGTAAAATCATAGACCTCTAAACCATCTGCAAATGAACGTATATCCAATGGTACCGGATCGATTCATTTTATGCAGACAACACTCATCGTATTTGTCAGTATGTGATTTCTTACTCCCGTGTTCTCAAGGGAGAATCTTTAATTCCTACCATTTCTAATGTCATAACCGAGAATAAGTAAACTACTGTCATCAAGAAACTGAAACGAGTGCTTCGGCTGAAAGAGGCCACTGAGTGTAACTTAAGCGTAAGCTAAGATGGGGATAAGAACATTAAATAGTGAATAATAATGTTGAAAATATGTTCTTATGAATTCGTCCAACAACTCCTAATTATTATGTATACCTAATGGTGTAGTTAAAAAATACAGGAACGTTGATACTTGTTGAGCACGCCTCAGTAGCGACTACTCACCACAAGACACAGGAGAAGAGCTGCCACGGTCGCTCTCATGGTGCTGAAGGACGGCCGAGATCAGGGAATGCAGGTATTTTATACGTCGCAGCGTTGCTTGATGTTCTCCTTTCGTGACTGTACAACAATGCTACCGAAAATAGACCTGAATCTTGCTGATATAATGCAACATCTGGATGCGTCCATAGGCTACAGAACACAACCGTGGAGGTGTTAAGAGTTTTAGTACTCTCTTCATGACAATCGGGAAACGTACGTTGATATTCGCGTGGCACCCAAACATTTATTGATTTCGACATACGAACTTTTAATATATGACGTAAAACGATGTGATGGAGCTGAGGTCTTTGCAGGTATGGGTATTCTTATTGTGAAGATAGTTCTCGAATGAGTTGTGTTTGACAGCAGGATCTGCCGTACAACCCATGCGATCCAGTGCCAAGTCAGATTCCTATTCTGAATTACTCTTCCTCAAGGAACATGAATTAATTACTTATTTCAATACATGCTCCCTTAATTTCACGACAGTCACAGTGGGTATATGAACACAGCCTGATGATTGTACGTAAATTAATTTTAAAAAGGAGTAAAGGCTATTGCATTTTACATTCCGCTACATCAACAGATACAACTTCGTCTAGATATTCATCTATATCTATACTATGCACATCACTGCGAAGTGCCTGGCAGAGGTTAGTTCTCACTCTACGACGAATTACCGCATGGAGCATATGATTTCATGAATAGTTTTGTTCACGATGTACTCTTGTCCTCACCGTCCCTACGACTGCGAAACAGAGGGATTGTAGTACATTCCTACATTCATGACTTAAGAGCGTTTCTTGAAATTTTCTACGCTTTCGAGGAATAGTAGGCGTCTATCTTCTAGAGTGCAACTCTAGCTTTTCGGCGTGACGCTCTGCGATCTGTCCCAGAAACCTTTGAGAAGTCGTGATGCCAATCTTTGTTTAGGTTCATCAGTCCCTGTTACTCCTATTTGGTATAGGTCCCACATACTTCAGCACTATTCTAGGACAAATCGTACGAATGCTTTGTAAGCAATGTGTTTTGCAAATTCATTGCGTTTTTCTAGTATCCTACCAATTAACGATAGGCTACAATCTGATTTAATTACGATTGAGTCTACAGCATCATTCCATTTCATATCATTACAAATCGTTGGACCAAGGTACAAGGGTTGGACAGAAACGTGGTAACATCGCGAGAAACCAATGTGTGAACATAAATGCGGATGCTGACCAAGCCTGCTAGTTGCGCTGTTGTACCTGACAATTAGTATCACCTATGCGATTTCCTCAATACTTTGCAAGTGTCAGTCGTGGATAGAACAATGTTCTGTGTAGTTGTGAGTGTATTATGTCGGAGCTAAGTGAATTCAAACATGGCCAAGTTATTGATGCCCATAGGGCGAGTACTTCAGTAACCAAGGATGCCGAAGTGTTTGGTGCTTCGAAAGGCGCCGTATCTAAGAGTTACACTGCATGCGGGGAAAACAGAAAAACATCATCTGCTAAGTCACGACGTGGAAGAAAGTGTGTGTAGAGTTATCATGACGGATGGGCACTGAAGAGGAATGTGACGAAAAGTAAGGGGTCGATAGCTTTAAATGTCACTGCAGAGCCAAATCTCTCTCTCACGAAGCCGTTAACACAAAACAACACGGAATGGGCTCCATAAGCAGAGAACTATGGAGTGAACTGGAATTCCAAAACCATGCATCACCGATGCACATGCCATTAACAGGAAAAAATAGTGCGGTGCCGAAGCCGTGGGGGTTCTGTGATGATCTGGGCAATCACATCGTGGTATTCCATGGGCACCATGGTTACTCTGTAAGATTACATACTGCCAAGGATTATGTGACTGCTTTCGCTGATCATGTCTATCCCAAGGTGCAATGTTTGCTCACTCGTGATGACATTGTGTTCCAAGGTAACATGGCCCCTGTTCACACATCTCGCATTATCCAGGACTGGTTTTTAGCACGAGGATGAATTGAGCATTTCCCCTGCCCACCACTGTCACTTGATCTCAATTTATTGCACCCTTGTGGTCTGATTTGAAAACAAGGGTGCGTGACCCATCTCCGTCATCGTCACTTGAACGTACCACTATTTTACAGGAAGAACAGAATATTAATCCTTTGAAAACCATACATGACCTGCATTTACTCATTCTGTCCAAGAAGATAGGAAGCTATTCTGAACGTCAACGGGTTTCCAGCATCGTTTTAGGCACGGTAATGTGCTTTTCTGGTGTTTCCATATTTCCACCGCCGCATGATTTTTTTACATCAGTCATTAGTCTTCCGAGTGATTTAATGTGGTCCGCCACGAATTCCTCTCATTTATCATCCTCTTCATTTCAGAGTACCACTTGCACCCTAGTTTCTTAATTACTTCTGGGATGTATACCAGTCTCCATTTTCCTCTACAATTTTTACGCTCTATACCTCACTTTTATAGCATGGAAGCTTTTCCCTGATGTCTTAACCCTTGTCTTAATTTGCTTCCAAGATAACACTTTGTCTACTTCGTTGTCCTTAATTGTGATTTATGTTGATGGTTAACTTCATTCTCGCTACTCTTCATAACTTTCGTCTATCTTGAGCTTAATTTCAGTCCATAGTGAGTGCTTATTAGACTTTTCATTCCATTCTGTGGGTCGAGCAATTCTTCTTTACCCTCATTGAGGATAGCGAAACCGAATGTAAAACACTCTAAATATAAAATTTACTACAAAAAAGATTACATTCCAAAGACAATTAATGGCACACTTGGTTGACTGCGCACATATACGCACATCATTTAGCGTAGCCCATTACATAAATCCTACCTACTGCTTGGAATATTCAGAGTTTGAGTTTGAGTTTATATTTAATATTTTTACAGATTTTTGAGCCGTTACTGAACGGATACAACTATCGATCTCAGAGAGGTCTTGCAACTAGTGGTGGGGTCTGCAAGCAGCCTCTTTGACGTGTGGCTAAGTCAAGTATGCGTTCCCAGCTGGAGGGCAGTGAGGGATTGCCAGCAAGGAAGCAAGAGGGTGTAGAGGGAACATGTATGTTCATGGTGTGCTGGTCATACAACACTGGCTGTCCTCCCTGTCCGTGGGCTACGCCGGTGACTTCCGATACGACTCCACGTGGAGGTGACGGTTACAGCTAACTGGAATGACAAGTGGTTCAAGAAGACACAGCCGCTAGCAGAGGCCAACGTGAACCATCTTGCGAATGGACAGCTCTGTGGATTCCAACACTCTGTAGAGGCCATTCAAGATGGTTGCTTTTCCTTATGTTGAAATAGTATTCGAACAGCGTCTTTCAGAAGACGAAGCATCTTTTGTTGTGATCACAAAGATGAGTTTCTTAGTGGTGGTTCTGGTCTGTGTTACTCTCGATGCATGCGGTAGGCGATTGTGTCAATTGAGAAGTATATCACGTTGCATCCTTTTTTAAACTGCATTAGGTGTTTGATATAAGAGCATTGATTCTCTGGTTGATTAAGAACAATAGGTTCTGCCCTGTTCTGAGTACTGCCAAGTAACATTAAGATTTGAATAATAGGTTCTATACGTATTTTAGAGTAATACTTACTCTATTACATGATTTATGGGAAGTGGTCAAATATAGCTATTAAGTATAGTGTCAAAGCTGTAATGTGATGTTAGTGTCATATATTACTTCAATTCAAAATCTATATTTTTATTCATGTTGCTTTAAGAAAAACAAGTGTCCTTCATGTGAGAATAATTAAAGTTTAAACATACGTGTACCTCCTGACAGACATTGAGTATATAAATGCAAAGATGAAGATGCCTCGAGTTTTGACTATGAGTAATTCCATCGCAATTTTGTGAGCTTCATTTCAGTAGCTCTTAATTTCTGCTGTTTAAATACTGTAAAGGACGTCTTGGAGCTAATTGTAAAACTTTAGACTGGTTTTCTTTCAATTTTTGGACTGTTAAAATTCTAACTCGTCCAGAATAACTCCAGCAAACTCCACATCCTATATCACGCTCATAGAATATCCATTTTCATACATAGCCAGTAACAAAAATTAAATATTTTACATTTTTCCCCACATACACAATACAAAAATACTCTAGATATAAAAATGATTACTTTCCAGGGAAAATTAGACGCTCACTTGATTGACTGCGTACAAATAAGCCAATCCTGATCGAGGATATTCACATACATCATTAGACATAGTAAATTACATAAATTCCAGATACAACAAGGAATATTCAGAGTTGAAATTGTACAATGTTTTCACATTCAATTTATTTGCATTTGTCGCACATAAATACAGAATTACATTTAATGTTTTTTCATTTTACCACTCATACTCAGTCGTCATCATCATGTTTATAAGCTGCCACACATACACAGTAAAATCGACCACCTCCATAGCTGTACAACCGGCATCACTGCCTTTGGTGTGGAACGACACAGGTTTAGTTCCACTGCCTCCTCAGATCAATCTGAATTTGGGAAATTCTCTCAGACTCACAATAAAAATAATCATAGTCTTTGAGGAGGCAGTGATCCAAAGCTACAATTACAATTTACAACTACAATTTACAGTTTGCATTTTCCATTCACAGTAAAATCAGTCACCACCATTTTTCAGAGTGTATTGATTGGAAGTCAATGTATTCACCTTTTCCAGAAGTTTAAATTCTTATCATGTGCTGATAAACCTATTCATCAATAGCAAGTACATACTGTTTTGATTGAATTACATACTGCACAGTTGTTTTCTCTTCCGATATACATTGCCAATAATGTGAACAACTCCTTAACGGAAATTTGTTTCATGCATTATGTACATAATGCGTCCTGAAACAGTCTTGAGTCCAGACGTTCTCAGACCTACCAACAAACAAAAACGCTTAGTCCACAAGGAAACATGGAAAAATCCTGTAGGGTAGTGTCATCCCTACATTTCCGTAATACTCACATGTGGCCGGTCCTGCACGATGCCAATGTTGTTTCTATTTCAGTGCATAAGGTTTTTGGGAAGACCTTACACATCATTTTTAGGTCTGGATCTCTCTCCATTCAGTATCCATATTTTTGTAGCTCTGGAGAAAGATGTTTACGTATGTCTATTTGCTTCGGATGAAGAGGTGCACATCCGGGTATGATCAAGGATCCATAGCCAACAAAAACATTTTTCCATGATGGCGCTGACCATCTTGCCTCACAGTGGAATAAACTGTGTTATTAACAGTTACGGCGATTACTTATGAATAATAAACAGTGTATTTACTTTTTTCGATCTGTCTCGTTTATAGTTGACTGCCTCTTACACCTTGAGAGGAGGCTAACTCTTCTGGCTGACATCTCATCCATGTAAGTAGGACTGGAGGGGAGTAACACACTAACGACATGTATAATAGGACAATTCCACTTAGAACGGCAAGGACGAATATGACAATGATGGCAGATGTAGTACTATCTTTCCGTGCTTTTTCTTTTCTTTTGGAATATCATGCATGAGTGGACGCTGTGGCATTCAGGATAGTAGAGTGCTATGGAGCAAGAGACTGTTACAGAGGTTGTTCCCTTGAGGCGCAGATGGCAGATTCCTTTCATAAGCTTCGCAGTTAACTCATGGCAGGGAGAAAATGGGAAAATAGGCTTCGTGCGGGCAGATGGGCAGTTCCTAGGCCCTGGATCGCAGATCACCAGGGCTCTTGGCTCTGAGCACTATGGGACTGCTGTGGTCATCAGTCGGTCACCAGGGCCTAGGACAATATGTCAGGACGCAGTTGTGATGTTAGAAATGCAGATCCCTACGATTCCCCCTAGTCCAACCTCTGGCCCACATATCTCTCTCTCAGGAGGGCGAGAAAAACCTGCCAGTGGTGTGAAGAACTTCGGAGAAACGCTATTAGGTTGGGAATGCGAAAGCATAATTTCTGGCCGCTGATAGCATCTTTAGAAAGCGCACCAAAAAACACCACCGACTGTGACTGTATTACACGGCTGGTTGACCGCCAAGTTGACACTAAAGAGTAGAGCTTTTTTTTTCCTTTTTGTTTTCTGATGATGACAAAAACCCACCAGTGGGAAAAGCACAATTTGTTATTGGTAGCAGCCTGTGATGTTAGTCTTGAGTTGATCTTGTTGGGCAGAGGAGGGCGGTAGAGAAGTTGATTAGGAGAGTACCTTTTACAGAGTCGCTGGAGGAGGATAAAATATATCACAAAATTATGCCGTTGGCCTCTAGCCATCCATGTCAGATTATTTTTTTATGTGCATACAGTCCATTAGAGTTATTATTATTGTAAAAATCTTTGCTACTGGGGATGCTGAAATTACATTCTAAGTGGACACAGTCCATCAGAATTATTGTAAAAATCTATGCTACTGGGACTGTGGAATTTAGCTGTAGTAGTTTTGGGTCTTTGGTGCGACGTCATGTGCGCTGGACTGCTGTTGAAATTGTTCGTCAATATTGTATAAAGTTTGTCTTCAGTTACTTATTTTAAAGTTTATTTGTGTTAATATTTGCTGTAAATGTAACTTATTAGTGTATTTTCATTAATCTCAGTTTTTCTTCCTGTGTTATTGCCTCGAGTGGTCTATTATTCGTGAGTGTGCATACGTCGTTCGTCTAAGCCTCACGCCGCAGTAGTGTGTTTATATTTTGCGGCGTGCACTGCAGCTGTAGCGGTTATAAAGCTAAGTACTGACAAACCTATTTGTGCACTGTTATACAGCTATTAAATTTAATAGTTTTCAGCGGTGTTTCGTGCCGTGTGTGGCGAAATAACGATTTAATAAGCTTTTGGAAACGTTCACTCACTGTGTTTTTTTAGATTTTTCTGTGGGTTGAAGTCGTTTAGTAAATTTCGTTCTTTAGTTTTCAACTGACGTTTCTTATTGTTTATAGTGAAATATTTCAGTAAAATTTTCATTCAGTGTTTTAACTTCGTGTAGTGTTCCAGTGGGCGTTAGAATTTTTTGGTTTGAGCTAATAATTTTGGGGACTGGAAATTTCAGGTGCACGAGAAACTCTGGCCACGTGCAGGAATGCCTAAAAAGGCATTCGGATTTTAGCTTTAAAGGAAGAGGTTTTGAGTTCTGGCTTTCGAGAGAAAAGATTCGCATTACTGCATCCTCGCTGAACGCTTTCGGGATTGGAGGTCGGACCTGGAGGCGAGAAGACACTCATAGGAACGCACGCTGACCAGTAGAGATGGCATGCCCACTCGAATTATTCCACAACGTGTCAATGCCGACCATCGAAGCATATGCTAAGTGTGGTGTCACCGCCAGACACCACACTTGCTAGGTGGTAGCTTTAAATCGGCCGCGGTCCATTAGTACATGTCGGACCCGCGTGTCGCCACTGTGTGATCGCAGATCGAGCGCCACCACAAGGCAGGTCTCGAGATACGGACTAGCACTCGCCCCAGTTGTACGGACGACTTTGCTAGCGACTACATGGACGAAGCATTGCTCATTAACCGAGCCAATAGTTAGAATAGCCTTCAGCTAAGTCAATGGCTACGACCTAGCAAGGCGCCATTAGTAACATTGCATGTATCTAAAGAGTCTCACTTGTATCGCCACAATCTCCAGATGTACCGAAAGGATGGATTAAAGTTAAGTATTCCAGAAGCTACGTACTTTTCTTTATTGCATTCATTACGTATCCTGTTTCAGACTTCACGCCATCCTGTTTTAACTTAGCACGTGCCTTTCGGCTTCCTCTCATTGTGTCTAGGCTGTCTTGTCTAGACACAACACTAAGACTACTTTGCAGCAGTATAGGCGCAATAACTTGTTAACTTGGACGGAAGCAGTGGCTTCTCTAATCGTCGATCTGCGCGAGTAAACTGTTCGTATAAAGTGAAACACTGAGAACCAGTGGTGGGCTACAAGCCACAATAAGAGGACGTGTAGAAACCATAATAAGTGATTTAAATGGCAGAGAGGTGGCGTGAACTTAGACCCAACAGCTCAGTCGGTGCTGAGTCCTCATTCGAAGGGGATACATATAACCAAGTGTCTCGCCGATATCACAGGCTGGAATATACGCAGGTGAGAGCGTTAGCACGGGGCAGAACGATTGGTCTCTTTGTGTGGAAGGGGGGGGGGGAGGGGGGGCGGGGGAAGGGCTCAGGTAGGGGGCGAGACTGTCGTTCCGTAACACTGCTGCTCGCGCAGGGCACGGTGCTTCAGCAGTGAGGTGTATGTGGAACGAATGGAGAGCAGAGCGCGATACACAGCGCCGCAGGGTACTGTGAGGTAACTACCATCTTTTCCACTTGGCCGTGACAAACAGAACAGCTTCGTACACAGTGTTCGTGCGACGTTGGAGTACTATAAAGGTAGTGGACGTGACTGCTCCGACGCCGTCTTCTGAGGGCTTGATTGGTGGCACGCGTACCAGCTTCCATTGGCCAGAACCTACCAACGTTGCAGACTGCAATGGCCACGTGAACGCCGACACTAGCGTGCTGTACGGTCAATGTGGTGCTATCGGACAAGTCCCGCTTCAACTTGCCGTTAAGGCGTGGCCACACCGGCTTGCACGCACGCCGTCGTGGTGGGCGCAGTCAGGCAGACTGTAGTGTAGAGCAGCATAGTGGACAAACTCCAAGTGTGACGGTTTGTGGTGCCTTTGTCTGTAACACACGATCTCGCCTCCTGCTTCTTGAGGCCAGTCTGAAGAGCTACCGCTACGTGAGGAAAGCCTTATAGCCCGAGGCACTGACTCTCCTGCGGGCCGTTCCACATGCCGTATTTCAGCAGAACAACGCCCGGCCGTATGTGGCGAGGCATGTACAAACCTCCTTCGAATGACGACGGCTACCCCTGCTTTCCTGACCTGCCCGTTCTCCTGACATGTCACCCGTCGATAATGTCTGAGATGGGTCGGTCAGCAGCTTGTTCGTTCAGGGGCTCCTGCAGCAACATTGGATGTTTTGTGGACGCGCCTACAAAACGCGTGGCAGAGTAGGAGTTCAATGAGACCTATTCAGGATACAGTGCTTAGGGCCCTATATAATAGATCGAGTTTTTATTAAATTCCATTGCGTGACATTGTTAATAAGTAATTGTCCATGAGGAATGACCTCATGCCGTAATTATACCGTTCAGTTCATTCAGGTGAGAATCCTGAAAGTGGGAAAGTTTAATGCCATCTGAAAACAGTAATGAGTGGTGCTCGACTAATGTTATTGATAATTGTTTAAAGAAACTTGAGACTTTCCGCGAGTTCTGTCTGGACGTGGCGGAAATAGTTCAACTGCGCATCACTGTAAACGAAAATAAATTATTTAATGGAGAACTATACACGAAACTGCCAAAGGTGGTAGCAGACAGACATGTAGTAATAGACGTCCAGTCAAAAGACGATGCTTGATTTATGTGGTCAATTTTACATGCATTGAGACTTATACATAAGCATGCACAATGTGTGTCTAAATATTCTATATTTAAAAAAACTAAACTTTTCCAACATACTGTTCCATACATAACTGAAACTTCACATTCTCAAAAAACAAAATAAAGGCGTCTCTGTAAATGTCTACCAAATCCAGTATTCAGATTATGAGAGGATCACTGTGGAACACAAGAGACATGATTAAGAATTTTGAGTTGAAGCACTGTATGTCACAAACTACAGTCATGGGAATCATGTAACTGTTTTGATGTTGCCGAGTGCTAATGCGGCTACAGAATTCAATTAAATACGCAGGTATTACAATTACGAATAACTTAAATTGGAACGATCACATAGATAATGTTGTGGCGAAAGAAAACCAAAGACTGTGATTTGTTGGTGGAATACTTAGAAAATGCAATACGTCTACTGCCTACATCAAGCTTGTCCATCCTCTTCTGGAGTACTGCTGCGTGGTGTGTGATCCACATCAGATAGGACTGACGAAGGACAACGAAAGAGTTCAGAGAAGGGCAACTCGTATTATAGCGAAGCAGTGGAGAGAGTGCCACGGATATGATAAGCGAGTTATGAGGGCAATCGGTGAAAGAAATACGTTTTTCGTTTCAGCTGTATCATTTATTGAAATTTCAGTCACCAATTTCCTCTTCGAGTGGCGAAAATATTTTATTGTTGCCCATCTACACAGGGAAAAATGATCATAACAATAAAATAAGAGGGCTAACAATAAAATAAGAGGGCTGATAGCTTTCACGTGTCGTTCACGCGTGGTATGGTACAGAAACATTTTGTGCGTGTTTCGATGAACTCTCTGCAGGCACTTAATTGTGAACTGCAAAGTAGTAATGTAGATGTAGATATACACCATAAGTGTCTACTCTGGCAAGATTACTAAAATAAATGATAATTTGATCTTAAATAGAAACTGAAATTAATCACTAGAAGAAAACTGTTAAAATTAACTGGAGCAGATGGCCATTGTTGATGGTGGATGCGTCTTTGTTAGTAGTGAAATTGACTTCTAGAAAAATGTTACAAAATTTAGAAAAGATTACATCTTTTAATTCCACCAGCAGTCTTACTGGGCCTGTATCTGTTATTTACGGGCGAAATGGAACCGTAGCTTGGGGACTGTGGCCGGATTATTTAAGGTTCCGCACTTGAATTCCAGTTTGCAAAACGCTTCTTGATGATCAGGAATTAATCTCAGGGACGCTGTAGCAAGTTGCAAATGAATAAGTGTCAGAATACTGATTGTATTCGGCCATTGTGTCTCCACACCACGATCCGTTAAGCTACTATAGGTCGTTGACTGTAACTCTAAAATACTTAAAACATTTCATGTATCATACATCTATTAGGAGTACTGTTAAAATGATAACTCATGAAACTTAACTAATTTACATTAATTTAATTGCAAATGGTGCTACATGACACATCACATTTGTCTCCACAAAAGGAAGATTAATTAATGATACCTCAGAGGCGCAGCTACAGTGCGTCCTATTAGTCTAAAGGCTAACAGACAAGAGAGAGAGATTCTAACAGGAACGCTCTTCACCTACTTTCTAAAGCAAGAAAATGAATTACAATCGATCGCAGTCATCCGCAGGCTCACTGCCACTATATCTCTGAAATACTATTTGTTCAAAAATGGCTCTGAGCATTATGGGACTTAACTTCTAAGGTCATCAGTCCCCTAGAACTTAGAACTACTTAAACCTAACTAACCTAAGGACATCACACACATCCATGCCCGAGGCAGGATTCGAACCTGCGACCATAGCAGTTTTGCGGTTCCAGACTGTAGCGCCTAGAACCACTCGGCCACCCCGGCCGACAAATACTATTTGTGAAAAATAACTACATGTCATAAAAGTAATTTACTTACGGTATTTAGATTTGAAGATATGTACAGTAAATAAATAGATAAATGTACATTTTTGTGCTTTCCGTGAAATTAGGTGAATCTGTTCATGTAATGCTTCGAAGTTATTTGATTAATAAATTGCCTAAATGCTTCGGCACATAACTTGAAAAATGTTTATGTTCTTGTTACTACAGTTAAAAAGGACTCCTTTTTGCCTGTACGGTTGTTCATACTGTACGTTTCATTTAAAATTGTTTGCACACGTAACCATTCATATACATGTTAATTACAAAAAGTAATTACATGTGCACAGATATAGGTAAATAAAACATTGCGTTAGTTATACAAATCGGAATTCAATAAATCAGAGTACATACGATGTATGGTAGAATGATAAAGGTTTTACATAAATTGGTATGTTTCGCAGATTTTTGTTGTTTGATAGTGTCTTTTTTGTTGTTGATTTCTGTTGATCTCGATGGTGTTATGTAGCCTCGTTGTCCTCATGGGATGGATTTAAAAATTTTTGGTGATATCTTGAAGACCGATGGTTGTAAATGTGGAGCTGTATAAAGCTATGTACACTCGTTGTTCTGTTGATAGATGGAATTACAAAGGTTTGTTGTGGTTTGCCATTCCGCGGCTCCAGACGTGGGTATGGCCTTAAGGCGTGAGAGGCGCTCCACCCCGTTCTGATGGAATGTTTACATCTGCATCTCGCCCGCACATGAATGGCTCAGCTGTCAGCTTGCCGTGACATCTGACTCTCGCGGCAGGTGCGGCGGGAAACAAGCAGCCACAGTGTCGCCATCTCGTTCACCAGCAGCTGAGACTGTTTATGGAAAAGATAAAAACAGCAGTATCAATTGTTTGATAGTTGCTGCAAAACGCTGAGCTGGGCAATACAGTAGTTGTTGACTGACTGTTTATCTGCACAAAGGGCACTCAAGGTTAGGTATTTAGGAGTTTGCGTGAACTTGTGTTATTCATTTACTAAAGTTGATAAGGCTAGATGGCACGAATCAAAGTTTGTCTGTTCACTGCCATTGGAGTTCGTTTTTCACAGTTCATACATTGTACTAACATAATATTTACTGTGCGACACGAGTGTCTTTTTATGTGTCTATTCAGTCACTCACTCACGTTAACGGTTGTAAATTTAAAAAATGCACTCAACATCGCACATTAACGATTAGTATCGGGAACATCCCACACTCCGCAGTGTTGTCGGTGGCAAAACTGACCGGCGAACGTGTATGGAAGCATTACGTTTGCATACGTATGAGTGTTTTACGAGTTGTGTCTGTGTTTTCTCTCACCCCGTCGATACCAGATTACTGCAGTTGCTGTTTCACCATTAGTCTTTCCGTGAACAGCTTGACGAAGGTGAGTACTGCACTGTTCGTCTCGCTTGTTCACTTCGGTAGCAGATCGTGACATTTAAGTGTCTTTTACAGCTTTTCCTGATCTCCGAAGTTGCGTTTTTCTCGGTTATTTAGTTTGTGCAATTTCACTTACACAATTGTTCGCAGAGAATTTAGTCTCTCCCTTGCATTATTTCGTACTGTGAAACTTTGATATTTACAGTTTACAAAACTGACAATGTGTTTGCTCTGATTTTGATATATTCATGTTCTTCTGTGTATGATGCTACGGTCAGATATCTTTTCTTGCCCCGCTATCTTACACGTTTAACTAGTTCAAGAGTGAAAGATTGGGATCCACATTCGTGAAGCACCGCCTGTAACGTGACACGAGGCTCCTTTAACTTTACAAGACGGATATTTAAGTGGCAAAGCGTCAGCAAAACGCGAATGACACAAATGATCATAGCAAAGAATCAAATCCTAACCGAGAGCTCAACCTTCATGTAAAGAACGTATGGCTCATTCCTACTTAGACCATGACATACATACACATATGAGAAAAATGTAATAAATATGCAAACAAAAATAAATGACTTCTTATCTTGTATAAAAATCGTAAAAATGGGAAGCAAGTAGTACATTTTCTGTTCTAAACACAACATTTGCTCGATAGCTAATGTTTGCTAGCTTTCAAAGCTAACTGCGAAATTCTGTGCATACTGCGCACTACCATGTAAGTACTCTTATTTGGAATCCTCATTTTACAGAAGTCTTTGGTTTTCTTTCGTGCAAAGAATGTCTTTTTCTACATTGAAAGAATGGAAAGTTTGACGTGAACATGTCTCGTGTGGAGCAACAGTCATCTTTTAAAAGTATCCTTTTATGACTCCATGTTAAAAAAAAATCCAAAACATAATAACAAAAATAACAAATCCGACAGCTTAGCTTTCTGCTGTTCGCCAAGGTATTCTCATTCTCGTGCCTTAACGAAGATCTTGTTAGAATCAGGTAAATCATCATTTACTGCCGGCCTAGGTGGCCGAGCGGTTCTAGGCGCTACAGCCTGGAACCGCGTGACCGCTACGGTCGCAGGTTCGAATCCTGCCTCGGGCATGGATGTGTGTGATGTCCTTAGGTTAGTTAGGTTTAAGTAGTTCTTATTTCTAGGGGACTGATGACCTCAGAACTTAAGTCCCATAGTGCTCACAAGGGAACCTCCCCATCGCACCCCCCTCAGATTTAGTTTTAAGTTGGCACATCGGATAGGCCTTGAAAAACTTAACACAGATCAATCGAGAAAACAGGAAGAAGTTGTGTGGAACTATGAAAAAAAGAAGCAAAATATACAAACTGAGTAGTCCATGCGCAAGACAGGCAACATCAAGGTCAGTGTGAGCTCAGGAGCGCCGTGGTCACGTGGTTAGCGTGAGCAGCTGCGGCACGGGAGGTCCTTGGTTCAAGTCTTCGCTGGAGTGAAGAGTTTAATTTTTTATTTTCAGACAATTATCAAAGTTCAGGCACTCACACATAATCAACTTCGCTCTCCAAAATTCCAGGACATGTTCAGATTTGCTTGGACATATGCAGGCTTTGACGATCTACACACGGAAAAATTTGAAAACGTTAAAAACATATGTTTTGACAGAGCACAGGGAAAACTGTGCGACTGTGAAACTGTTGCATTCATTTGTTGCAGTTTATGTGACACACTCATGTATTCATCACTTTTTTGGGAGTGATTATCGCATCCACAAGAAAACCTAAATCGGGCAAGGTAGAAGAATCTTTTTACCCATTCGCCAAGTGTACAAGTTAGGTGGGTCGACAACATATTCCTGTCATGTGACGCACATGCCGTCACCAGTGTAGTATAGAATATATCAGACGTGTTTTCCTGTGGAGGAATCGGTTGACCTATGACCTTGCGATCAAATGTTTTCGGTTCCCATTGGAGAGGCACGTCCTTTCGTCTACTAATCGCACGGTTTTGCGGTGCGGTCGCAAAACACAGACACTAAACTTATTACAGTGAACAGAGACGTCAATGAACGAACGGACAGATCATAACTTTGCGAAAATAAAGGAAGCAAACTTTTAACTCGCGGGAAGACTTGAACCAAGGACCTCTCGTTTCGCAGCTCCTCACGCTAACCACGGGACCACGGCGCTCCTGGGCTCACACCCACCTTGGTGTTGCCTATCTTGGGCATGGACTACTCAGTTTGTATATTTTACTTATTTTTTCCATAGTTCCACACAGCTTCTTCCTGTTTTCTCGATTGATCTGTGTTCAGTTTTTCAAGGCCTATCCACTGTGCCAACTTATAACTAAATCTGAGGGGGATGAAATGGGGAGGTTCCCTTGTCAGAGCCATTTGAACCATCATTTACTTGATTAGACACGGGCTTACGACGTTCGTAGTCAACAAGATGACTATCTGCCGGCAACACGTTACTGCCTACAACCTTCAATTTAAAGTTCTCGCAATATTTGCTCTGACGTGCTTTAGTGCTCAACAATTTCAAAGTAAACTCTTTACCTCCAACATTCATTTGCAGGTTCCACTCCGGAGGTCAACGTTCGCATACCGCCTGCCTAGAAATTCCGTTCCTTACAGGCAAGACACAGACTATCCTTAACGATGAAAAACGTGCATTCTGTAGCTCTGTTTTCAGATAACACTTCAATCTGAAGCTGCTTTTCAATCCTTTGTGTCCGTGCACCAATGGCCCCAGATAACACACAATTTTGCACAGGCAAAGTCGGAGCTTTTCTCATCTCACACATCTTATTAAAAAAAATTTAAAGCAAATACATAAAATTTCTCCCCCGTGTATGTAATGACGGTTGTTGGTATTCCATCTACTACAGCGTTTACTGCTGCCTGAACTTGCTCTTCGTAACATTCTGTACTAGACGTTGTATCGTTATATAACTCATCCCTTATGCCAGCTCCTTCGTTAAAGCGAATCTTGTTCGTCATAACATTACTCATTATTCATTATGCATTCCATTCCGTGGCCGATTTCCAGGAGCAGGATAGAATCGCTTTTAGTTTGACGCCAGATTTTGTTGTTGATGTTGTTGACCGGTAGCCTCAACTATTTGAAATGGTTGGCTTGACGCTGCCAGTCTTCTAGTCTTGCCAGCCGGGAGGCGGCTGTGAAACATTTGCCGGCGGTGGGCCCCGAAAATTAGGCTGCCATTGACTCCCGTTTTGGTTTTGGTTTTGCTGCCAGTATCCCTGATTTTGCGAGTGTCTGTTATTCTGATACATGGGTTGATATCCGTGATTATTGTTTTTATTTCGACGCACAAATACGGAACCGTTCTGGCTTTGTGCATGCGCGCCGTCATTCCTGTGCAAGTAGGTGTGGCACTGTTGCTGTTTCCAGTGTGATTCCTGCCATTGTTGTGGTTCGTGTGATGTTGCGGGAAGTAACCGTGCTTGTCATTCATACTTCCCATGTCTTTCTGAATTAAGTCAAGCGAATCCACTACAGATAAAAAGTTCTGCAAAGTGCCTTCGGGTGTGTTTGTTAGTTATTCCCGAACTCTGTTTTGCAATTTGCCTTTTAAAATTCCTATCACTTCTTTGTCTGCCATGGGATTGTCCCGATACCGTGTCTTTCCAATGTACTTTTCAAAATATTTTCGAATACTTCCTTGTTAGGCATTGTAAATCTCCGGGTTGAATATTTCACGTCTTAGACGTGCTTGAATATATGGTGACAAATATTTGTTTAAGAATGCCTGTTCGAACTGTTCATGCGTTGAACAGGTTTCTGCCGTTACCGCAGCCCTGCATTACGAGGCGGCAAACTGAATTTTCTATCGTTCGTTCCATGTCTTTGACAATATGCTCTTAAAACTAAATATCATGCATATAAATATCACCGAACGTGGAAACTTTTTTCTGGAATAAACACTGAAGCTGCTTGTGCTTAAGAAGGCTTTCTTCCAAAAACACGGTTGCTAATGTCAGTGCTGCGCCCACAGAATCGTAACTGCATCCTGTACGTGTACCATAAGATTCTGTTTCATTTTGTACTTGTGGGTTGTACACTGGTACATTCCCGCATGTGTCTGGCGGCATGTTAACAGCTTTTTCGACCTGTTGTTAGAGATCGGTTGCATGAGAATTAACATTGTTGTGCCATTGGGATAAATCTTCTTCTAAAATTTTCTGCATCTCATGCAGTTCCGTGCCAATAGTTTCGCCTGCATTTCTTGGCTCGAACACAACTTCCGCGCTTGCGACTTGCTCCGCCACACGTATTTCTTCTTCGGTTTTTTCCGTTTTTCCAGTATCTATTTTCGAAGCCCATTTCTTTAATGCTGTATATTATTTTTCTCCCTGAGCAGTCAGATCTTGTCACCTTCTGACCCTGCTGAAGAGACACCTTCTTTATCTCGCTAGCGAGGTTCCAGACTTTAGTCTTTATTTCATATCGCTTGTGTTTTATGTCTGTGACATCATCTGATAATTTATTTACGATATGAGGTATTTCGCGGTACGTCTTAGTCAAAGTTGAAATTGCTGTTTTGGTTTCGTCCAGCGTCGTAGTTATCCGTATATTTGTATCCTTCACCACTGGATCGAAGTTTGTACCGAATCTTATGCGCTGATGTTTCACGATTGCGATATTTTGTTATTTTAAATTTTCAGATCGTTGTTTAAGTTTTTTTCGATTCTGTCCGATAGTTCCTTCGCAATAACTGAACTTCGTTGCCGAAAATTTTCAGATTGTTTTTTGGCAATATCTAAGTCTTGTTCTTTAACAATTTGCGTGAAACTCGCAGTAACTCACGCAATCAAATCGTCTAATGGGGAAGATAACTGTACTGGCGACGTGAACGTTTCGCAAATTTGCGATTGTACATCCGCTCCCTCAAACAAGGCATTTACATTTTCTATTCCAGATTCTGATAGTTCAGTCCGCTCGGTTGCATTGTTACCATCGACTAGAGTCTGATTTTGTTTTTCCTGTTTTGCATCCATGCTTTCAGGCTTTCCGATTTTTGTCATAATCACACAATAGACCACAGAAGTTAAAATTATTTGCAGAAATCGAAATAATAACACACTTATGAAATCACAGACAAATACATAAACACTGTACAAAAATAATTTACAACTGCGAAAGACAAGATGGATGCCTAATTACAGAGACACCAGATTGGATGACTGTCCATCTTGCTGACACGCTGTGAAAAACAACCAATTTGGAAGTTTTTTATACAACACTGCTTTATAAGAAAATCTTGTCCATGAACACCAACGAAAATAATTCTTTACAGATCCTGTATGTAACAAGTCATACATTAAATACCTTAATTATGAAAGAAGTTGTCGAAATGCAAAGTCGGGCTAGCAGTACTGGCGTCCCTTATCTTTTTTACAGCTCAGCGTGTAAGGATTGGAATGATTTTCTGATTTCTTGGATATGCGCCGCTTAACATGCAATTTCCTTCTGTATGCAGTAACTTCAGATTTGTTGGCTAGTTAGTCCTCCTACTCATTGGATACATGAAAAAGAGAAAAAAACATATATAGTTCATGTATAATGATTTTTTCTTCGAGGCCCACGCTGGGCGCCAAAATGACGCGTCTGTTCACTCAAGATTACTAAAATGAATGATAATTTGACCTGAAATACAAACTGAAATTAATCACTGGAAAGAAAACCGTCAATTTCAACTGGACCAGATAGCCATTGTTGATGGTAGATGCATCTTTGTTAGTGGCCAAGCTGACTTCTAGACAAACACTATAAAATTTAGAAAAGATTACATCTTTTAATACCACCACCAGTTTTATTGGTCCGGTATCTGTTATTTACGGGCGAAATGGAATCATTTCTTGGAGACTGTGGCCAGATCACTTAAGGTTCTTTGCACTTGCACTGAATTTTGAAAAACGCTTCCTGATGATCTGGAAGTAATCTGAGGGGCGCTGTAGCAAGTTGTAATGAATAAGTGTCAGAATACTGATTGTATTCGGCTATTGCGTCTTCACTGCACGATCCGTTAAGCTTGTATTGTAACAATAAAACACTAAAAACAGTTCATGGATCATGCATCTATTAGGAGAGCTATCAAAATGAGGACTCATGAGACTTAACTACTTTACATTAATTTAATTGCAAATGGTGTTAAAGCAAATATATGACACTTACATCACATTTATCTACATAAAAGATAGATTAATAATTGATACGCAAGGAACGCAGCTATAGTAGTCCTATCAGTCTAAATGTTAACAAAGAGAGAGAGATCCGAGCAGGAACGGTCTTCACTTGCTTTCTAAGGAAAAAAAAGTATTACAATCGATCGCAATCAACCGCAGGCTGACTGCTGCTATATCTCTGAAATATTATTTATGAAACAATAATTACTTTTTCCAAAATGAATTTACATACGTTACTTAGATTTGAAGATATTTACAGGAAATAAGTAGATAATGCACATCTTTGTGCTTTGCGTCGTTTTTGCGACGTTAGATTATGTGGGCCTGTTCGTGTAATGCTTCACACTGACGTGGCGAAAGGCATGGGACAGCGAAATGCAGCTATACAGACGGCGATAGTATCGCGTACACAATGTACAAAAGGGCAGTGCTGTTATCTGCACCTAGGTGGTTCATGTGCATAGGTTTCCGCCGTGAGTATAACCACCCAACAGGAATTAACAGAATTTGAATGCAGAATTTTAGTTGGAAGAAGACATATACCGTTCATTGATTGTAAATGACTATTTTCGGCGACTTGGAGACCATCTGCAGCCATTCATGGGCTTCAGAAACCATCTCAGAAGATTGGAGGAAGGGAATTAATCCTTATGAAGTTGCCCAAGAAAGGAGACGTGACAGAGTGCAACAACTAGCGTGGCGTCACACTCTTGTCAATACCCAGCAAAATGTTTCCAAGGATTGTTTTAAACCATCTCAGAGTGTCCATGGAGTGTAAGCTCAGGAAAGAACAGGCTGGTTTCAGTGACAGCAGATAATTCACAGACCAAATCAACACCTTGAGGATCATTATTGAGCAATCGATGGAATACTGGTCTCCTTTGTATCTAGCTTTCGTTGATCTGGAAAAAGCCTTTGATAGGGTGCAGCGTGAAGCCATCTGGAAAACAATGCAGAGTTACGGAGTACCTCCAAAGATCATCAGTATCGTGAAGATGTACAGAGAATATACTTGTCAGGTGAATCGTGATGGAAATCTCTCAGAACCATTCATTTTAAATTCTGGAGTAAGGTAAGGCAGGGTTGTTTGCTTTCACTGCTGTTTCTGCTGACATTAGATGGTGTCTTGAAGAAGGTAACCCGAGAGAAAAGGAGAGGTATGCGGTGGACTCTATATGATCGCCTGGAGGACCTGGACTTTGCGGACGTCATCTGCCACCATACTTTCAAGGATACGTGTGAGAAGCTTAAGTAATTGGAAACAGGAGCTCGGAGAGTTGGATTAAAAATAAACACGGCTAAGACTAAAGAGCTTAGGATGAACAGTAAGAACAAGAACGCACTAGCTGTGAAAGAGCAGGTGGCGAGCTTTTGTTATCTGAGAAGTACTGCTTCCAAAAATGGAGGGGCGACACAAGACGTCAAAAGTAGGATTAAAAAGGCAGAAGGGACCTTTGCCCAGTTGTGACCAGTTTGGACATCTCGTGAAATGTTGTTGAAGGTAAAGCTTAAAATCCTTGACTCAAATTAAAATCTGTTATCTTTTACGGGTGTGAAACGTGGAAGGTAACAACACAAATTAAAACAAGAATACAAACCTCCATCAATAAACGTACGAGGACTAAACTGGAAGTGCGCCGACCAGAC
The DNA here is from genome assembly GCF_021461385.2 of Schistocerca piceifrons. NCBI lineage: Eukaryota > Metazoa > Arthropoda > Insecta > Orthoptera > Acrididae > Schistocerca > Schistocerca piceifrons. The sequence goes on along the minus strand of NC_060139.1, from coordinate 969,209,772 downwards.
GTTATCTCAAACCGAGAACTATGGCAACGCACCCAACAACGGAAAGCAGCGATAATCGTAAAAGAAACGAAATGGAAATGGAATGGACACACCCTGAGAAGAGACCCGCAACATATTCCAAAGCAGGCTTTAGAATGGAACGAGCAAGGAGGAGAGGCAGACCGAGGTCGACCTGGCGCAGGACTGTTTAAGCTGAGGTGGCAGCCGTTGGCCACTCCTGGAGTAACATCAAGAAGATGGCAATGAACAGGGTCAGACAGAGAGCTCTAATATGTGCCCTGTGCTCCACATCGGAGTAAAAGGAATTAAGTGAGTAAGTATGGACTTCATATCCCCAACCAATTATGGAATTTTTATGCATGACAATGCGCCAAGTTACCAGGCCACAATTGTTCACGACTGTTTTGAAGAAGATTCTGGACAGTTCAGGCGAGTGATTTGACCACCCGTATCACACCACATGTATCCCATCGAACCTTGATGGGACATAATTGAGAGGTCAGTTCATACACAAAATCCTGCACTGGCAACACTTTCGCAATTAGGAGCTGCTGTAGAGGCAGCATTGCTCGGTACTTTTTTGCAGGGTACTCCCAATGTCTTATTGAGCCCATGGCACTTCTAGTTGCTGTGCTACGCTGGGCAAAAGGAGGTCCCACACGATATTAGGAGGTATCCCATGACTTCTGTACCTCATTTTAGATGTAGATGCATACCATTGCTCATATTACATAAAAGACCTTATCTTGCTAGCAAGTAGTAGCACAACTTATCGTCAGAATACAGTTATGTTATGAGAGTTGTCTGTGCTATTTTCATTCTAGCGAAAAGGAAGATGCACACTTGATTGACTGCACACAGTTTAAGTCAGTCAGAAGGATCACACCCAAAACAGAGAAACATTTCACATAATTTGACTCATAAAAAAATTAATGTCACCATTTGTCATTATTGCAGACATCGAATGCTTGCTGCAACCATCTCTTAGTAACTAAATTCATGGGCACAAATTGAACAAAAAGACACTTTACGTACATTGCATTTAAAGTGACGAAAATTCATCGTTGCAGCTCTACCGAAGAGCTGACTGCACTTGTTTAGCATTACAGGGACACCAGATTGCTGAAAGCGTGAAAAATTATTTATTGCAAAACAAGCAGGTGGTTACCAGTATGGAAGAGGCGTTTTGAACAGCAGAAATATGGCACATCTCCCATGAAAGTTTCGTGTAAACAGATGTGAAACACAAAGATCACTGTCATTTTATAGGCAGAGTCCTTGGAGCTGCACATGATGGTTGCAATTTAAATTACAAAAATAGTTTTAAGTGTCTGTTGTGTTTCACATTCTAGCGAATTATAATGAAACGACTAAAAAACTAGGGATTATATTTCTATGATTGCGGCAAATACAGAAAAAATGAAACTTTCACTAAATCTATCTGAATAAAATTTCGGCGTGTAGATTCAATGAACTTTCTGGTACGGCCGCTAGAAAAAGGTATCTGTTATCTAAAATCTGAAGAATTGACGGTAGCAATAGAGTTTTTCCCTGGCGACAGGTAATTTAAATTGTTCAACAAGGAAAAGCACCATTCCTTATGAGAATGTAACTGATGAATCTGTTTGGTTAGTGGAAGAGTTATTGCCATTGATGATGATGTTTGGTTTGTGGGGCGCTGAACTTCGCTGTCATCAGTGCCCGCACAAAGTCCCAATTTTTACACAGTCCAATTTTTTACTCAATCCAATCTAGCCACTGTCACGAATGATGATGATGAAATGATGAGAACAACACAAACACCCAGTCCTCAGGCAGAGAAATATCTCCAACCTGATGGGGAATCGAACCTGGGACCCCATGACCCAGAGGCAGCAACGCTCGCCACTTGACTACTAGCTACGAACGTTACTGCCAATCGAAGTATTCAAAAACTTGCTAACTGGTGAAAAAAGCGAAGAATTAGATTACTAAAAAAGCACAGAAAAAGTTGAGGTTATTTCGATGCAATGCATTAGCAGATTATTCCAACTTATGTTTGAAAACCGACGTTTTCCTTTTCGCTGATGAGTTTGAAAATCTCCACGTAATCTGCCTTAAAACATATGAGCTAGATCTGGGTTATTATGTGTTCTTACCTGGACTGGTATGGTATGCATTGCTGAATACTACTAATATAAAATTGCAACTTCTTATAGACATAGAAGAATTTGATTCGTTGAGGATGGCATCAGAGGCGGTATTGTTCACTGCTCACATAGACATGCAGTTACAAAGAATAGGATCAGGACTGATTACAGTGAAAGTGAAGATAAGTCTTCTATTATAAACCTTCATGTTAACAATCTGTATGGGTGAGCAGTGTTGCAATACCTATCACTCTCTGATTTTGGATGGATTTCTGTGGAGAGTTTTGGTGAAACGAACATAGCACATTATTCAGACACAGGCTGCTGCTTAGAAGTGGATCTTGAGTATCCAGAAAATCTGCATGAACTTTTCCCTTATTAAATATCATGTCCAGAGAAATATGTACCACTACCTAGCACCAACAAGCTGGGAGTTCCAAAGCAGCTCATTTCCATATTACATTGTAAGAAAAATTATGTTCTTGTCCAAAGGAATTTAAAGGAATGTCTAGTTAATAAGCTTATACTATGCCAAATTTGCCACATCTCGTCATTCTGCCATATCGATATTACTGCTGAGAACTGCATGAATGCGATGAGCGATAAAAAAAGTTGTTCAAATATTTGTATAATTGTGTTTTAGGTAAAAATATGCTAATGAGCAAAAATGAATAATGTTAATAAGGAGTAAAGGTAGTTATGAAGATACTATTTTGACTGAAAGACCGAATGTCAAGCACAGTGTTGAATTTAATGAAAAGTGGCTTGCAAATGAATTAAGTGGATTTAATGTTGTTACTGATAAATCAATAACTGCTGGAATGGCTATTTCATGTTTTTATAACACTTTTTTGTAGGTATCCATTATAACTTCTAGTTCGCGAAATCTGAGGCAACCAATATAGTTTGGAGGACTCAATGCAAAAATGTGCATCCTTGAAAATGGAGCATAATGCTCAATACGTAGAGCGAAATGTATGAAACGCTCATGAACAAAGTATTTATAAGTCGACTGTCAATAAGCTGCACACAGTTTAGACTATAAAGCAATATAAACTGGCACTATTGGCCAAATAGCCTAGTCAACGATGACCAAACAAAGTCGAAAAAATTATTTAGTCGCAAATTTTTGTACACTGGTAGGAGAGAGTGTCATGAACAACATACTAAAAATCCCTACTGATGGGGTGTGAGCTTTCAGGTGTGGGTGAGCTTAATGTTCATTTTTTTACATCTTTTCTGAATAATTCGAAACTGCATCCTCTAAGAAAAATGTTAGCCAGTATGAAATTAAACTATTGTGACCAGACAAAACAACAATCGTCTGGCCATAACTATGGGTTCTCTGATTGCTCTGGGTGATGGTTCATCTGCCCTACAGCACATCAAATATATGTTCACTTTATTACGTGAATGATAAAAATATTTACTTAACTTGATACAATCCTTTGCCACAGGAGAGCTTGATAATTTAAAACTTGATGCATTAATTAATGAACTGTTCTTTTGAAGTAGAGTGTTCAACATTACGAAAATACATTTCCATCTGAGACTTGAATAACTCTTTAGTCCTACTTGATGCTGTTGACTCCTTCATCTGAGCTCACGAACTGGGCAGACAGCTTCCATGCTCGGCTCTATATTGACTTCTGTGAGAGGATGCTGCTGTGCTGCGAGAGTGCTGAGAGAGTGCTGAGAGAGAGGGTGTGTCTTCTTTAGCATCTCCCATTCGTCATTGCGAATTGCAGCAAGACATCACTAATGCATTTGATGTTGATGCGTATTGCCAACCGTGGTGTTCACAATGATCTTTGGACAATATCATATAAACTACATTACATTTCCTATGAAAAAGTCCTATTCCTTTTTTTCTCTAGGACTAATAGTTTCCAAGTTGCAGGAGATGGAAAACTTGTAGATTGTGAAAACAAGTGTTTTATAGTATAGAATTACTGTTTACTGTTAAATAAAGTGGATTAAGAATGAATATTAAGTGTGTGTGCCATGTCTAAGTGCAGCAGAGCTGTACTAGGGGATAAACTGTGTTCTGAGGTGTAACAGGGTGAATGGGGTGGTTATGGAGGTTAGAAGTGTGAGGGGAGGTAGGTAGCCAGATTGCGATAATTCAGTTCCTTTCTTCATAGTTCTGCAAACTGTCTACCCCACTACATCACAGGAACCAACTAAAGGGTGTTGCACATAGTTATACCGAAATTCTGCAGCTGTGGTACATATTATTTAAATTGAAGATGGAGGGGGGGGGGGGAGGAAGGGAAGGAAAGGAAAGCGAAGTGACTACTGATGTCAACTGCAGCCTACACCAAACATCCATATAACTTATTCACCTGGTCAGGCAATGAATCCACCATCTTCAGGAATTTCAAAGTAGCGAGCATGGAGGACATGGATGGGGGTTGTGGATAGATGGTGTGAGGTGGGAATGTGGGTTGGCTTAGAGGTGTGCTGAGATAGTCGAGGCAGTTACAATAAACAGTGTGTCTGAGTGGCACAGTGTTTAAAGCAACTGCTTAGCAAGCAGGAGATCCCAGATTTGAATCCCTGTCTGGCCCACATTTTCACTCATTGCCACTGGTCCCACATAAAGACCCGATGCAGCTGGCATCAGTAGTCCCTCCTCTTTCTTCTCCTTTCTCTCCCCTCCACCTTCAGTTTGTATAACATGTATCACAGCTGCGGATTCTGTGTGGTGTCTGTTCTTTTGGACATTTCTGAAAAAGCAGACAACACAAATTCATATAATGTATCATACAAGATTGCAGTATAGTACTGAAATTGTAACCTGTAGGTTACAGACATAAAAAGATAAACTGAAAATCTAACCTAAATGTTGTAATCGTATTACGAAACTGACTGCGTAATGTACATGTTTTAGATGTATCGTGAAACTGATGTAATCGGTGTGCTGCAGGTGTATTATGAAAATGTAATTGTGACCTTGTTGTAAGTATGTAAGAAAACTGAAATTGTAGCCTACATGTTATAGGTGTGTTATGAAAATGTTATTGTGCACTATTAATTGTGTATGGATTATGAGAGTGTAACATTCCATATAAATTGGGCTACATATCTCTGTTTCTCTTGTGATCTACCGTATACCTATAACGTCTGTTTTAAATTACATGACAGACAGGCTATTCCATCTCCTTCATGCATGTGTAGATTATATTATGTGATAGATTTCAGAGACTGCATCTTTGAGGACTTGACTGCATGCAGACAAGCAAAGTATAGGCAATGCATTACACAGTTGTCATCACCTCTGGACGAGAATGATATCACGCCCCAGCCCCCTTCCACCACAAATGCATGCTTGATTTAGGAAGCTCTCTTATTGGCTGTTTCATTTTGTTTGTAGTAGAAAAATACTAGGCTACGCTTCCTGACGATTCTGTGTGGGTTCTGCTGAGGAAGCACTATCCACACACACACCTCGCCTCTGTTGAAGGAATGGCCGGTTATAAAGGCACATTTGCATGCCGAGCGTGAGTTTCCTCGGAAACGCGAGATATTAATTAAATAAATAATCAGTGACAAATAAATAAAGCCTATGGCACACAACTGCAGCGCTGTGTCGCTGATAAAACAAAAGTACATTTTCGTTAGTCGTATGTTTGATTAAAAAAAAAGAAAGAGCTCTAGTTGAAGTGGTGCGAGAAGCACGTATTTTAGTTTATTGTCTGGCACACCGCCATATTTCATGATATAGAAAATTACTGCGAGTTGCAACCATACTAGGCACTCGATTCTGTAAAGAATTTATATTTAGAAAAGTAAGTAGGATTATGAACTGTAGGCTTATTCATTGAATATATCTGATTTAACTAACTGTGTAATTTTTTTTGTTTAGTAGACAATCACCTCTGTACGACGTTTTGGCATGGCTGGCAAATTATTGTAATATTGAGATTTAGTTTATGAGTCCGCACCTACCGCAGCAGTCTTTGGAAACGATTTAAATACGAAGTCCGATTATTTCAGTTTTATTTCACGGTCAACTACGAATAACATTACATTTACGAAAAAGCCATTGTCAAGCGTCTGATACCGAATAATCAAAACCTGACGACTCATAGGAGAGCCAATCAGACAGATAAAAATAATTAATAATTAATATTTTATTTTATTTTATTTTATTTATTTTATATTGGCGACTGCGTGTCGGACTTGTTATTTTGTCATTTGTTACATTGTTCTCTTTGTTTCATGTGAAAAATCAACCTTCTGGTCCTGGACTTGACTATATGAGAAATAAAAAAAAAAAATCAGAAGATATTTGCCAATTATAAAATTTTGCGGGAATACGCAAAGAAGCTTCCAGCAAAATAAGGTAAGACGCAGCATCTTTGCATTAGCAGGCTTGACCAGACGTATAATTCAGTGTATTAGCTTTTCAGTAAAATTCTGTAGTGTTTCTTTTCCGCATAACAGTTTCAGTGATAAATTCCATTCTCAGTATTTTTCCTTAAACAATAACGTATGCAACAATACCAATACACGAGTGTACAATATGGCCGACTTCTGTACGATATCATGTAACATGGCCAGCAGCCATTACCAATAATCTCAAATTCAGTTTATATTTTTAAATTAACAGACAGCCATTGTTGCTACGACCGATTCATGCTCAACTGCATTTTATTTTAAAACCAGTGTCAAACATTAATTTCTTGAAATATATAGCACGTGTGGCATGGTAATAACTAGAAAACAATACGCAAAAATGGAACAGCAAAGACGTACTATTCAGACGCAATCCGACTCGGACGAGAGACAAATGTTAGAAAATGACTTTACGACAGCAACCGGTAGTGACGATACATCAAATATTGACGCAAGTGTCAACGGAAATTTTGACAATAGGCCGTCCACCACAAAAATTTCAAAGTCTCAGTCAGAGCCCATGTTAATACATGACGTCACGTCTAATGACGCGGCGGGGGCAGAGACCTTGCAAACAGTAAACATTGCCAACATGTTACAAATGCTAATGAAACAAAACGCAGAAAATATGGCAACCTTAAGGATGCAGAACGCGGAAAACATGGCAACCTTAAAGACACAAAATGAACAGTTAAAGACACAAAATGACGAAATTAAATCTGATCTCATAGCAATCAAGGCATGTAATGACACTTTGTGTAAACGTGTGGAACTTATAGACGCCACACTGACCGAACAGATGACTGAACTCAGTACGAAATTTTCCAAGCTTAATACGAGACAAGAAAAGACTACAAATGACGTAGCACTTTTACAGAAACAATTAAAAAACCTTAATGTCACGTGTGAAGCTCTTACTGAACAAATTCAAACATATCCTTCAGTACACGACAACCTTGAAAAACGAATTACTGACGTGCAGAATAAATTTGACGATGTTGAACAACACCTGACTGACATCTTACAATCTGATGCCACAGCTCATTTTCAAAATATTAATAAAGAATTTCATGATTGGGTAGAGAACAAAGACAAACATTTTGATAGATGCATACGTGAAAATTTACCAACAATTGTGCACGACTCCGTAGCGGAATACATCACTAATAACAAACAGCTGATTAGTGACGCAGTACAATCCGTCACTGCACCCATGAGACAATTCACCGATCAACCACAGTCTGAATGTAACGAAAATATCAGTCAAAATGTACAGTTCAGAAACCAATATACATTCGAGTATGACGCACACATACCGCACACCACAAACACACAAGAACAAAACACACCACGACTACAACACATACCACGACGTGCAACCACAAACACAAGCTATTATCATGGTAAACCACAGCAACATTATCGTAATTACTCGCCAGCTGAGCATTGCAGTAATTACAGTGGAACAAATCCATATCATAATGCAAAGGAAGAAGAAAGCTTAATAAAACACAGGCAATTTCAGGCTTTTATCCCAGAGAAACGAACCATTCATCCGGTGATTTTTCTTAAATCTTTTAGTAACGCATTTCCACGCACTTGGAGTGACCGGAAAAAGATTTCATATATTGTCGGTTACATCCAAGGCGATGCAGCTGTCTGGGCATACAGTCAAGCTGACGTATGTACCACGTACAGTGAGTTTGAGCGTGCCTTTCTGAACAAATTCTGGTCGCAATCCGTCCAGGAGCGACTCAGGAGACAAATTTTAGAACCTGAAACTTTTAACAGTAAAAATGGTAACTTACGCAGATATTTTGAAAAATACTTGAACATGGGACATTTTTTAGACGAACCAGTCGCAACACGTGATATACTCCGAGCGTTGAAGGCCAAATTGCCTTTCAACATTAAGGAAAAACTTCTACATATCCCGGATGACGATTCAGATTATTTTTTAACAGCTTTAGATTCGGTTGACATGTTACTTGAAGATCAGCGCTTCGCGCGGCAAAACAGCAGCCACAATGTTTACACTAGTGGTATGCAAAACATGCAGGCTTGCCAACACAATTCTGGCGCGCACACAGTTGGATACGCGGTACAACAAAAACAGCAAACTCACATGCCGTCTCAGTACGGAAATCAAAATCAACACGCGTATTCCAATACGAACAATAGTTACAACAGTAATAACATTTCATGCGGCAATCCATACAAAAGGCACCGCGGTAATAACTGCAACGGTAACAACGGATACAAAGGTAATAACAAAAACACAAACAGAAATAGAAATAATAATAACTACGAGCCAAGACAGCATCAAGGTTGGACTCGTAACGATCAGTACTTTCATTCAAACTCTGCTTTACCACAGCAGTCACCAGGTCAAAATTGGAGCATACCTTACGACCGACAGGTAAGTTATAATGCGCAACAGCAACAACAACCGCAAAAGTTTGGAGATCATAATAGGCAATATCCGAATGTGAATATAATAGAAATGACACCTGATGCACAACCTCAATCTGTGTCAGTACCTAGTACAAATGATAATCCAACAAACTAGAAACAGTCACTACTTTGCCCCAGGTCGTGGCTGAAGAATCCTTGGGGGGCGGCTTCAATGTTAATCAGTTATTTGACACCACACTTGAACAACAGAATAATGATATGCCGAGTAATTCTAAACAAAAACTACCTGTTTTATTTATAAGATACAACCACAATAACAATATATCAGATGAACTTTTACAAGACAGTACACAATGTCGGTTAAACACAAATGAAATTGTTTTAGCATCCACTACTGGTGTAGTAGGTGGGATTCCAACTACTATTATCCTAGATACAGGTGCAGCTGTGAGCGTTTTATCTTTTAATTTTTATAAAAAGATGTGTGAATTGGAACCTGTGCCTGAGTTTCCTGCCCAAAACTGTAAAATAACTACTGCACTAGGTAATAAGTCATGTAGGGTTACGAAGCAAGTTTTTGTAAACGTTAAAATAGGTAATGGAACCGTACAATGGCCATTCCTGGTTGTACAAAACCTTGTGACAAATTGCATATTAGGAATAGATATTATGAGCGAGAAGGACTGCATTATAGACTTCTCCAAAGGTAAATGTATTTTAAATGATAAAGGCAGTGTAATTATTATTGATTTGGACAGGAGAACTCTAAAGCATGACAAACACTGTACAGGGTACAAGGTACAGTTAGTACTTGACAAAGACATTCAAGACATGCAAACACACTCATCTGACAGAGAGCTAATGGACTTGAAAACATTGCTTGATCATAAGATAAGTGAAGCTACAGCTCTCAGTGTACATGAACGTATAAAACTACAGGAAGTGTTATCCAAATATTTACAAGTTTTTACCAAACGATTAGGTGTTATCAACACGTATGTGTACAAGATTGAAGTTAAGCCTCACAAGATCTTCTACCACAAGACATATAACGTACCGTTATCTCAACGACCTGCTGTGTGGCAAGAACTAAAACAAATTACAACATAGATTATAAGTAGTATAGAAATTTTCATTTCAGCGGTTCCAGTGACGCAGTTGAAGACAGAAGAACTTTTCTTTCAACGCCGCGGCACCACCGAGAAGACTGAATATTGAAGTAAAATTTATGATTACGTAGCAGTGAATGATATATAAATTTTTCACGGAACATTTGTGACTGTAGGTACCACTGACCTGGTATGACACCTGACGAACCGACGGACGTCATCTGTGAAGCGATCTTTTACTTCGAGAAATAGATTAGACGCACATCTCTCAACACGAAAAGCATCTATCAGTAGTCAAGGCCACACAGACACACTACACACACGCACAAAACGCGAGGAATCGAACATTTTCTCTCTCTTACTATTTTGAATATTTATTGAGTAGCGAAAACGCCTGGTCTTGCCTACTGATGTAATGAATGTTGTGTCTAACCTATCTTAATTTCAGATGACATCACAAAAAACATCGATAAAATCCCAGCAAAACCGTTAAAGAGGACGTAAATATCTGCAATCCATGTAATCAAATGTGACACAATGTAATAATTTATAGCTATGTAATAATGATGAAAACATGTTTATGTGTAACTGTATTATGTTTATGCTAAGAAAATATGTGACGTGTATATGTATGATTACTTATGTTTTTTTTTAACTGATGTATAATGTAACTGTTACTGTGTGAAAATTTGAACGATAACGAGTGCCAAAATGTGAAAAACTTTTTTAAAAAAAAATGCGTAGTGAACCACTGTTCACGGACATTAACGTACATTACTAAGTCTGCAACTACGCAGAAACCTATGTGAAAGAAACTGTTAATGACATTCATGATGCATCGTACCTTTGTTAACGCGATGAACGATTTCTTCGATGAGTAACCACGAACATTTAGGTGAGCTATATTTAAAAAAACTGAATATGTGAAGTGCATAATTCGTGCATCGTCTAGCGACATTACTACAGTACCCAACTTCAAGATGTTAACTGGATTAAATGGACACAAAGTGCCTGTCCAGAAAACAACACGACGGGTGGAAGAATTTTGGTTGGAACTTCAGGGAATGAAATGTTCTCGAAATGTGACGGACACGCTTACCTGGACTGTCCAAGGATCGACGCCAGCTATGTGCCGTCCGAGGTTCTGCAACCAAGCTTCCACGGAATATCGAAAACGAACTGCATATGGACTAATTACTCGACGGGTCACGTCTGATCTGTAATAAACAATGCTTTTTGTCACAACGAACTGCATCACAACGACTATAATGGAAATAGGAAATGGACATGCTTATGTATCAATCACGTTGTTATACAACGATGTTACTGTGATCAAAAAAACTTTACCACGACGATACTAACCTGTAAAAAATTATTGTGCAGCAGATGAATATGAACTGTGATAACGACACCATGTGTATAGGTCAACGCACCTGAAAAATACGGACATTTTTCTTTGAAGCATTTCATTGCAATGCTATGTAACTAAGAACATTCAACAATCTAAAGTTGTATTGTATTATAACAAATATTGTAATTTTAAAACTAAGTTACCTGTCATAGAATGTAGTCTTCATATGTAATCTTGGTGGAATATTTTCTTTGTGCAACGACTAAGAAATGCGCGCGCACACGAACAATATGAACTGCAATACTGTGCCGCGTGATCTAAATTTACGAAATAACGGCAGTGCCGTAGTTACACAGACGCTTCTGCGCATGCGCGCACTCTGTTTTGCCAACATAAGAACTTTTTCGGCGCACGCGCGTCATTCAAATTTTGTGTATAATATACAGTATAATGTAAGTCATGTAAATAGTTGTAGATAACTTAGATTTTCTTGTGCCTTTAGGTGAATTGCTCGCCTGCAGGTGTGTCCTTTCGCCTCGCAATTCAGGGGGCAATATAAAGGCACATTTGCATGCCGAGCGTGAGTTTCCTCGGAAACGCGAGATATTAATTAAATAAATAATCAGTGACAAATAAATAAAGCCTATGGCACACAACTGCAGCGCTGTGTCGCTGATAAAACAAAAGTACATTTTCGTTAGTCGTATGTTTGATTAAAAAAAAAGAAAGAGCTCTAGTTGAAGTGGTGCGAGAAGCACGTATTTTAGTTTATTGTCTGGCACACCGCCATATTTCATGATATAGAAAATTACTGCGAGTTGCAACCATACTAGGCACTCGATTCTGTAAAGAATTTATATTTAGAAAAGTAAGTAGGATTATGAACTGTAGGCTTATTCATTGAATATATCTGATTTAACTAACTGTGTAATTTTTTTTGTTTAGTAGACAATCACCTCTGTACGACGTTTTGGCATGGCTGGCAAATTATTGTAATATTGAGATTTAGTTTATGAGTCCGCACCTACCGCAGCAGTCTTTGGAAACGATTTAAATACGAAGTCCGATTATTTCAGTTTTATTTCACGGTCAACTACGAATAACATTACATTTACGAAAAAGCCATTGTCAAGCGTCTGATACCGAATAATCAAAACCTGACGACTCATAGGAGAGCCAATCAGACAGATAAAAATAATTAATAATTAATATTTTATTTTATTTTATTTTATTTATTTTATACGGTGTGCGTTTTTGACTCAGAATTTTCATTGTGTTCCTGCTGATGGCTAATCTCATTTCGATTTCTTCACATTTTTTCCTGCAGCCATTTCTCGTTGGCTTCCATGCAGATCATGTCGATTTCATTTTTAAGTGATTTATACCGCTGTGTTCCTGCCAGTCCCTGAACATTTTTGTATTTCGTCTTTTGTCGATCTGTTGAAATATTTCTTCTGTTACCCACAGTTTGTTCCCAGTTTCTTCCTTGTACCTAATTTTGTCTGTTCGGCTTCTGTGAGTGGCCTTTTTAGAGATATTCGTACCTCTTCTACTGAAATGCCTACTGTTGTATTCATTATTGCAGTATCTAGAGCAGGGGTTGCCAAACGCTTTTGCCCAAGAGAAGGGATGGCGCCTCGGGCCAGATATGCACTGATCTTATTGTAAGTTCGGAATCTGCATAAATTGGAATGTTGTGATCCGCCACTAGGTTAGCAATAGTAAGGGTGTGATATGTTTGGTGCCGTCCCGAGGTACTAATCGTCAAAAGCCGTCACCATTCAGAATTAGTGTCGATTGTTTTCTGTTTCAAATTGCTGCCACGCTCAGCGACCCCTAATTTGTGGCATGTAGTTGCCTAACTTGCTAGTGGACCATTAATTGATTAATAATAGTAATTATACAGACATTTAAATGATTTATCCAAAACGAGATATGATCATAGAAGTTTTGAATGACGTTTTTCTTGAATTTAATGTTCTTTTGTACAAATAAATACCACATTTGAAGATGACCGTATATGTAATGCACGTTCACGAATCCATGTAGCTTCTGTGTCCAAATTAATTGCAGAGTAGGTGATTGATCCGAGTCGCGCATGCCCGTGAATTGTCGGTACTGGAAGAATAACAGTAAAACATTCATCCTCTCACAACGTCTAATTCTGCAGTGGCGGTACTATTTATCCCTCTGCCCCCTGAGGCAAGCGGTCAACTCTTCTTACCTCACGTCCGATTTCACCAACGTCAATTAAAATTAAGCACATCTCGAAATATTACTGTTTCTGTATGTATGTTTTTGTTTCTGAGCGCGAAAAGAAGATCATAACGTTACTTCACGTTTTTGGCTGTGGCTGTTACTTACTAGATGAATATTATTATAACATAGGGGTGAGAACTGCGGGACGCACAAATACTTGATTATGGCCACAAGTGACCCACGGGTGTCTGTCTGACAACTGATATAAAGTCTTCGAGAACTTCAAACTGATCTAATCATTCCTCAGAGCACGAGTTTCCCATACCGGAAGATTCTCTTACACTTGAGTCACCTCTTCATCATTACAAATTTGTGATCTGTGTTTATACCGACCAGGAGCATGGCCCGCAGTCCAAGACACGGTTAGAGAGATTACGCCTCTCTCGGATGCATGTAGACAGTTGTTTTCCTTCGCTCTGTTTGGGAGTAGACTAGGAAAGGAAATGACTATTAGTGCTACAGAGCAATCTCCACCACGCTCCATGTGGTGGCTTGCGGACTTTGTATGTAGATGTAGACGTAGACGTAGAGACACAGGAAAGAAACAATCCAAAGAAACACGAATCGATTCTCTGTATGATGGAGTACGTTGTTTTACAAAGTCCTTCTGTGCTATGTACAAACTAGTGCCACTGTAGTCGGTTACGTTAAATATACGTGGCTCACGGATGTGTGTTTTTGAAGAGCGATAAGAGTGAAAGAACGCAGCTGTCAGTGCCTGTTAGGTCAATTGATGTCGAAGCATCATATGCTAGCCGAGCAGCACTGGAAAGTGATGGGCAAAATGGAGGGCGATGAAAGTCAGTGTGTTATGTCCAGGTGCTTTAACGTTCATAGACAGTATAATCAATTTCGAGGCAAAAGTTCGGAATCCAGACGATCCAGCAACGAGTCATGACCGAGAATTACAGTCCTCGAAGGAATAGAATCGCTACATTGCAGTTAACCCGTTACAGAAGGAGAGATCTTTTTGCTATGATGATGCCAACATGGCCAGTGTACTAAAACAAAGAAAGGTTGTTCTCTTCATAGATAATCCCCAGTTTAGTCTGAAATGGACATGTCAGATGCCATATATCACGAGAAACAGTGAGTACGTTGATTTATGGGGACTAAATACCTGGTCCTCGTTATGCCAGTGCAACAGAGAACGATTTTATCTAAAAAAGGAGGACGTTCTAGTTTATTACCCCAGTATAATACTTTACAACTAGCAGAGTTCTTATTTGTTATGGGGGTGATAACCATTATTAACAGCTAATGCTGAAAGCAGTACTCTTGTCAGCCAGTGACGAGAATGAACTATGATATCACATATCGATACTACCCCATAGCCATCAAAGTTGACAGTGGAATCGGAAGTTTCCATTGGACCTGATAGATATCGTGCAGGATCCGGCACGGCCACGCCTCCAGCGGCTCCGTACCATGAGCGCCCCCTACTGCCACGATATATGACGGTTGGCGGAAATCAGATGCCTTCGCTCTTGAAGCTTCGTCGTTACTTGATGCTGTGCACACACTGCCTAGTCACGGCTCTGGCTCCATCGTTCATGCTTTAGTTCAGGAAGACTCATGCTTGTTGCTGTAGTAGAAATGGTCTCTGTTTCTTCCTACACTATTTGTAATGAGTCTTCCTATGCTTGGACAAATACAAGTCAATCTTCTGTTTACTGCGTTAACGTGTTCGCTCTCAGAGGTTTTTAAATATTGTTTGAAATACAGCAGCACAGAATATGTTAGAAGGAGGGATTATAAGAGAGGTAGGATTCGAGCAAATCAGCTCTGTCAGTGTAGGAGTTGCTGTTCAGAACACTAGCGCTTAACCCTAGATTTTAGCGACTAAATTAAGTTGCAAGAGACTGAGGCGTACTCTATACAAACCACAGCATAGGCATAAGAATAACTAATCAACTCATTACTTGCAACTCACAACTGCAACACCTTCTTCCTAGGATAACAGGGAACAGTAAGGACGAATACACATTGGAATTAGATTGAATTAGCCTTGTAGGTAGTAAGGTAGGAATGCAGGCGCTTCTTCATCTAGACATACTGGTATCCAGACTGTTTTTATGACAACATGAAGAATTTGAAATGCTGGTAGTTAGTGTTTACCCATTTCTTAGTGCATGATATCCATTCTTCCAGCGAACATTTTATGCCAGTAGCTGCTCCCAGTTATTTGATCTGAGACATTCTTGATCTGAATCAATCAGAATACTCAATCAATATCACAGTAAAATAAAAGAACTAAACAAAAACTTTTTTATTGCTAATTTAATGAGAAATAACAGAAACAGTAAAAATCCAAATCAATAAATTAAGATGCGTTTAGTGGCCAAAGAGGAAGGAAGATCTGTAGTTATGCTTCAGGTGAGATTCTGGCGCTGTTTAATTAGAAGATACCGAGGAAACCATTGCTAGGTCCCCCAGAAGGCGGCCCTGGTTGTCCAGTGGGCTGAGGTCCTCCGGTAGGCTGTGGATCACCAGTTGGTTGTGGCCCTCCTGTTGGTTCAGGTCCTCCAGTAGGCTGACCTGTTGGTTCAGGACCTCCAGTTGGTGGTCCTGGTGGTCCAGTTGGTTCAGGACCTCCAGTAGGTTGACCTGTTGGGTCAGGACCTCCGGTTGGTGGACCAGGTGGGCCAGTTGGTTGTGGCCCTTCGGTTGGTCCAGGAGGGCCAGGTGGTGTCTCCTGACTTCTGCATGCTGTCACCTGCAGCAGAATTGAGTGATGTAGTCTGTTGATGTGAGCCCTGTTGTCTACAACATGCCCTCTGAAATATCAGTTTGTTAATGTTATTGGCATTAGATAATCAAGAGTTAGACGCATGTTTCAGTTGGATAACAAGCATAATAATCCTCAAAAGTACCTGACAGATTTAAATTTTATGCCAGAATGGGACTTAATACCTATATCTTTGCGTTTCATGGGTAATTGATCGTCAAAATGAGCTAGGCTCGTACAACGTAGAGCTCACAGAAAGTTTACCGTCTGGATCCAGCCCAGACGGATGTTCAAAGAAATTAATTTTTTACTTTCATACGCTATGTTATGTTAATTATATGTGTGTGATACCATAAAATATTTGTGGTATCAACTACCACTTGATAATGAAGCTGTTAATGATCGTCAACATGGCGTAATTGGAATAAGTATCCTGAGACGTTTTAGGTTGCATTTTAGTTATGTGCTGTAGAATGAACATTTGACATTGAGCCAAGAATGTTACGTGTTATGAGGTTATAGCTTCGTTTCCCAAATAGTTTACGTTCTTAAAAAAGAATTATAACTCTCATAAACTTCCCCATGTAAGGTATGAACATAGCATTATATCAGCTCCCTCAAAGCAAAATTTTTCATCATAGGTAACATGTTCCGTCCATCAATAAAGTGGAATTTGACTCTACGGAAACATACAATCAGAACAAACGTATCTAGACAGGCATTAGTGGAGAGCAGTATGAGATGCGTCCATTTTTTCCGTGTATCATGGTTTGAACTCTGTTAGATACATTTTGAATGAGGTATCTGAATGTTTGTGGAATGGTAGGCTGGTCCTTCCTCTAGAGCCCATTTCACAGAAGGTGGTGTTGTAGGACGCTGGTGTGTAGAGAGAAGTCGACCTAACATTAAAAATATATTCCATTGGGTTCAGGTCCTGACTCTGAGCAGACCAGTCCACATCATCAGTGTTATTGTCCACAAACCATTGCTTCACAAATACTTGTTCATGACAAGGTGCATCGCCATACTGATCAATCGCCGCCTCCGATCTGTTCCTCTGCTGTACACAGTACACATTACCATAAAATATATTTATGTCCTTACGCATTTAGCGTATTGTAAAACGCAATAGGTGGAGAATATATTAACCACGGAAAATAGTCCCATACCATAATGTCATCAGTACCTTACTTCACTGCTGGCGCCACACATAATGAGAGGTATGTTCTCAAAGCATTCGTCGAACCCAAATTGCTTACATCGGACTGCCACAGGTAATAGCGTGATTCGTCAGTCCAAATCACTCTTCCGATTCATCAAATGTCCAGTGGCGTAGCTCTTTACACTCGCTCAAGTGTCGCTAGGCTACAGAAATGTGTGACTTATATGGCATCTCGGCCCGGTGAGCCTGCCGAATGGCCTGGAGCTTGACTGCAGCGGCTACACGACAGTGATGGGTCTGCCAGCGCTACCAGCATTGCGTGTACAGAAACTACTGTATTATCGACCCGACCAGTTGTGCTCGCGGACCTATCATGAAGTTAGCCACGCCGCGGCTCTGCCTTCAGTTATGTCTTCGCTGTGTTCTCGTATTGTTCTCATTGTATACCATTGTTTTTGTCTCTCATTTCGCTACATCTTCGGTTTTCTTTGTTCGATTACTCGTTGGACTTTGACATTGTACCGTGATGTCTCTGTTGTCTCTAGAGATTATGAGATGGTGCTCAACCATTTAACCCATTTCTCCGCAGCTCGTGATCGTGCGGTAGCGTTCTCGCTTCCCGCGCCCGGGTTCCCGGGTTCGATTCCCGGCGGGGTCAGGGATTTTCTCTGCCTCGTGATGACTGGGTGTTGTGTGCTGTCCTTAGGTTAGTTAGGTTTAAGTAGTTCTAAGTTCTAGGGGACTGATGACCATAGATGTTAAGCCCCATAGTGCTCAGAGCCATTTTTAACCCATTTCTTTTAACGTCATACGCACCGCAATTGCCCTACCTTGACAGCTGGTAGGACTTTGTAACTCACCAGTGATTCGTTCTCCTGATTTCACAAGGCTGTGTACACCCACCGTCCGCAATGGCTTACGGTCCCAGCCCATAACCACGTGAGCTCCGTCCGCTCTGCAATCAACTGTGGTTGCTCCTGCACGTTTGCACGTCACAGTCTCTTCACCAACAGTCCACCTGGACAGCTTTAAGTGGGTTCAAGTGCCCCTAATGGATTTGTTACTCAAGTGATATGCAATGGCTACTTCATATTCGAAGTCAGTGAGCTGTCGTGACCTCCCAGTCTGCTATTACTGCTTCTCTACTGACCACGTAATATACTTCGCGTCCTTTTATACTGTCGCGGCCGCCTCTCCTGACCCCTAGTGGTCAATTTCGTATTACTTTGGACTGTCCAGATGCTTTTGGTGAGGTAGTGTACGTAACTGTGTTTGTTGCGACTGCGTCAAAAAATATAGTGTGAATGCCGAACAGGATCACAGACGATATTAATATTTCATAAGACTCTGTTAATCAACATTTCTGTTTTAATAAACAGTTTTTCACCTATCGACAAAGAGAACTGAAATATTTTAAATCTCGGGGCTAAATGCGTCTCAATGGAAAAGTCGAGAATAGGGTTCTTACTAAAATACTCAGTACGAAGGAGGTGCATGCAATTTCACTGCATGACATGTATCTCTCATCACACACTGGAAGGCCGAAATTAAATTATTATGCAGTTGACAAACTGTGTTCTCACACTTTATGGCTGATGAAGAGAGTTCGCTGGATCGTGACAAAATCCTGAAGTATTGCCTTTAGCAGGAATTCTGAATAAACTGTTCTGTTGACAGTAGTGGATGTTTTGTCACGGAAGCTACAGCATCAGTTCTCTGCTGCACTGATTGTAACACATAGAAGGCGTTGATTGAGTAGAAGCGATTCCAGTGTACTCAGTACAAATTCGTAGTGGTTTATAGATAGCCTGCCTGTAGGCATGCCAGAACTGAGATGTGTCAATTTGTTGCCTATCTGCAGGTGTCTAGGACTCTCCTTACTTGTTTTCTCTGTTCAGGTACATTTTTAAAGTGCGGGTGGCACTGAGGATGTTACCGAACTGGGGCTCTTGCAGGGACCGTTCGCCGTTTTATTCACACAAACGTCAGAGCTGCACCCCTGCAAGATGACGCTACAGGATGGCGGGAAATAGGAGGACTGAAATGCATATGATTCCCTTGCTGCTTCGGATCGCGTTCAAATTTCGTTGAATGGTTTTGAACGGTCTCTTGTGGTTCCAGGCTACACACCACAGCAAAAGTTAGGGCTGCACTGCACTCCAAAGCGCTGTTGCTGGTCCACGATGGTTTTAGAGAAGTTTTGAAGCGTCTGTGGCGTTTGAGAAGTATCAAATATTGTCAAGAACGTCGTTACTCGTCGCACCACGAACTGTCGTTGCCGACCACAAAATGAATGAGAATCAACACCTTACGTTAAGCGGTGATTGCAGTGACGCCCTTTATACCCCGCCCAGAAGCCTTTTCATTACGTTTCTGTGCGGCGGGTTGTCTGAAATGTTTTCTTCGACGAAACATAAGAAAGCCACGTGATTTCAGCGGTGGGCGTCGCGGTTCTAACCTTCATCGCGGAGGCGTCAAAAGAAGGGGTGAAATGTGGGTGAGAGGGGGTATGACGACCTTCTCATAGTGTGACATGTCCACTGTGGCATTGGGAAGAGTTGTGATAAAATTTGGTACTAATCTGACATCAATAACCCAACTTACACCTCATGAACTTATATTTCGCATGGGTCCACGTGTTGCTGTTTGATGCGTCTGCGAGACAGAAGTTGACGTCACGGGGCGTCGCACTGCTGCATCACTACAGAGGAGGGTTGCAGTTACCTTTGAGCCAAATTTCAATCTCATACGTCGGAATGGGAAGTAACTGGAGTGATTTCGAAAAAGTGATCCTTTAATTCTATCGGGCTTTGTAGTGTAAGACATTCATCTTAATTTGAGGCAGAAATTTCTGAGTGTGTACCGTACGTTTGGAGGGCACAGCGTGGTATGAACGTGAATCAGAGATTGCGGGAAAACTGGAACAGAGGATGAAACATTGCAAGTAGCGGACCCCCCCCCCCCCCCGCGTATGATGTTTTGCATGTAATGTTACTATAAAGTGGTTTTTGTTTGCGTGGTCTTATACTTGTATCTTTGTAGTTGATACGTTTTGAGAGTAACTTTGGCTTCGCTCTCCTGCGCGCTTAAGTATCATTGCCAGTCGTGTCTGAAGTCTAACAGACAAATGGTTGAAATGGCTCTGAGCACTATGGGACTTAACATCTGAGGTCATCAGTCCCCTAGACTTAGAACTATTTAAACCTAACACATCCATGCCCGAGGCAGGATTTGAACCTGCGACCGTAGCAGCAGCGCGGTTCCGGACTGAAGGGCCTACAACTGCTCGGTCACAAAGGGCAGCGCTCCAGCTATGATTTGTGGAGATACCCAATAGGATCCCACACCATAAGACCCTGAATTGGCGCTGTATGTCTTGTGCGAATACTGTCACTGTGATGATGCTCCCCCGGTCTGCGGCGAACCAAAATGCAACCGTAATTTTCAAACAAACAGAACCTGGATTCGTCCGAAAAAACTATCTGAAGCCACTCCTGTCCACAGTGACGTCGTTCCATACACCATTTGGTGTCTAGCATGTTTCTGACTATTCCTCAAAGGTAGTTGGAGAAGTGGACGCGCGCGTAACCCGCACCGTAATAAAAGGCGAACTGTCTCCCCTGATAGTGTACGATGTGTTCCACTGTTCCAGAGTTGCGCCAGAGCCGAGGAGGACGCAGATCTGTCCTGCAATGCCGTTAGGATGAGGTGTCGACCTTTCCGGGCGATTGGGTGAAGGTGGTGGTGGTGGTGGCCGCGCTGATGGTGTGGGTGGTGCGCCCTAACCATATCGTCGTGTTCTACGGCCTCCACACACCCGTTGCACTGCCGAAACACTTGGTCCTACACGACTATCTGTTTCCCGTGTGGATACGTGACATTCTCTCATATCAATAACGCGCCCTCTTTCAAACTCATTGATTTGACGATACGGTTCGGGCATTCATTTGTGAGGCAATCTGCACGTCTGTTCAAGTCACACTGATCTCGTTACCTTCGGTTTGCAGCGACAACGGAAGCCACAGACACATTTTAGTGGTTGGCAGTGTTGCGCCGCGGTATCGATGTTGAGCTTAAACCCGCAGGTCAACATGCTTCAAATGCTAATCATTTCTGCCGAACGTACTAATGCTAATGTACACGTCCTATAAAATGAGCTTCATGTCTCTAGTCGTTCAAGGCGTTCTTTTTTTTCTGTATATGAGTGCAATAATTAGAATTCCAAGTAAGACAGGTATTGACAGGTACGAATGCTACCAATTACTTTAATAAGTTATAATTGTAAGATAGTGACTCAAATTATTTACAGAAGAATAGAAGAATTGCTAAAAGCCGTCCTCAGGAAAAATCAGGTTCTGTAGATGTTTCGGAACATATGATGCTATACTGGCTGAATGACTTATGACACAGGTTAAAAGAAGTTCAAATGTGTGTGAATTCATAAGGGACCAAACTGCTGATGTCATCGGTCCCTAGAGTTACAGACAAACTAACTTATGCTAAGAACAACAACAGACACACTCATGCCTGAGGGAGGACTCGAACCTCCGGTGGGAGGCGCCGCGCAATCCGTGACATGGTACCTCTAACCGTGCGGCCACCTTTAAAGCCTTTGTAGACTTGGCTAAAGCTTTTGGTATTTGTAGACTTAGCTAAAGCTTTGATATTAACGAGTGGAAGACATTCCTCGAAACACTGAAAGTAGCAGTGATAAAATACAGGGAGCGAACGTTTATTTATAACTAGTACAGAAATCAGATCGCACGTGTAAGGATCGAAGAACATGAAAACCAAACAGTGGTTGATAAGGGAGTTTGAAAATACTGTAGTCTATTGCCTATATTAACGAAACCGTGGACTGAGCGAGCGGTAAAGGAAACCAAGAAGAAATGGTAAAAAAGGAATTAAATACCACGGAGAAGAAATAAAAAACTTTGATGCTTGGTGATAATGTGCAAATTCTGCTAATTCTGCCAGAGACGGCAAGAGGCATGGAACAGATGTTGAACGGAATGGATAGTGTCTTGAAAAGAGATTGTAAGATGATCGTCAACAAAAGTAAAAGAAGATAATGGAATGTAGCCGAATTAAATCATACGATACTACAGGAAGAAGAGACAAAAAAATAGTAGACAAGTCTCACTATTTTGGCAGCAACTTAACTGATGGTGAGCGAAGGAGAGAGAATATAAAAAGCACACCGGCAATAGCAAGAGAAGCATTCTCGAAAAACAGGAATTAACAATGTTAACATCTAACATAAATCGAAGTGCCAGGAAGCCTTTTCTGAAGGTATTTGTCTGGAGTGTAGCATTGTGTGGAAATCAAATGCGGACGATAAGCAGTTTAGATAAGAAAAGAACGGAACTCTTGAAATGTGGTCCTACAGGAGTATGCTGAAAATTACATAGGTAGATGGAATAACTAATTAGGAGGCACTGATTCGAATCGGAAGAAGAAAAGAAATTTACGGTATAACTCGACTAAAAGAAGCGACTGGCTGAAGTACACATTATGAAACTTTAAGGAATCGTGAATTTGTTGCTGAAGGGAAGTATGTGTGAAGGGGCAGGAGGAGGGGGGAAGGCGTTAAAAATTGTAGAGCGAGATCTAGGTATGAGTACTGAGAAGAGGTTCGTAAGTATACAGGTTGCATCAATTATTCAGAGATGATGAGGTTTACACAGGATAGACCAGCGCAGAGTTTCTAAGCTGCCCACCTCCGTGTCGCGACAAACTGGTGTGTCGCAAGACTCTGAATGTCTTCTAATATTCCGGTGATAAAATGTTCATATGTTCCTATTAAAAACTAAACTCTCATGTAATAAATTTGTAAAATTAGTATCTCAGAGTCATTCCATAATTTAAAGAATATATTGCACCTAAATTATGTGTTTGCTTTTTTTTGTATCTAGGAAAAAATCATATGTGGGAGTGTCGCTTGAATCTGAAACGTTCTTGTGTGGCCCAAAGGAAAAGAAAAAAGGTTGATAAAAGGGGGACTAGCCCTCACATTAGCATCAGACAAGGCTTCGAACTGAAGAGCACAATGACAACAAGTACGAATAATTAGCAGTGTTATCACAATAGTTAAAAACCTTTCATCTCCGGTCGTGCTGCTAGGTCCATCGCATTCTCGCAGGCTTTGACAAGCACTGAGCAAAGGTAGATGTGTTGGGTGGAGCGATACAGGTCGGTAAAAGCGCTCCCCAGATTTTGGTGTTCAGCTCAAACAGACAAGATATTTGCTGTGGTACGCACTGCGTGTCGTCAGTCTACTGTTAAAATTCACGCTATTTAGGAACAAACTATTGCTCTCGGCAGAAGGGTTGGAGATTTCCTCGGATTCCGTACGCCCCAAGCCAGACATGGCTTTTACATATGTAAAAGGTATGACGAGCTGTTTTCAACACAGGGCTCTTTTCACTTTCTTGCCAGCGGCTGGTCTTTATGGAAGGGCTTGTGGCCTGATCGCCTGAGAAGAAAACCCCTCTATTAAGAAGCAGAACTAACAGACGGTTCAATCCCGCGTCCGGCCATCCTGATTTAGGTTTTCCGTGATTTCCCTAAATCGCTCCAGGCAAATGCCGGGATGGTTCCTTTCAAAGGGCACGGCCGACTTCCTTCCCTAATCCGATGAGACCGATGACCTCGCTGTCTGGTCTCCTTCCCCGAAACAACCAACCAACCAACTAACAGACTGAATGACTTTCCCAATTCAGCGGGTAACGACAGAAAGAAACGGCAGTCGACTACGTGCTAACAGAGGTATGGGCTCGAGACCTGAGTACATAATCGTAGTGCCAAGTGAAATTCTGATAATGGACAGTGCACATTACGATTTTATAGTTTGTAAATTACGTTGTTATTAACGTTGTGAAAGTTTGTTGCTGTTATTGTTATTAAATGAATTATACAGCACACATACTTCTCAAATTTTGGTACAAATGCTTTTAGAATGCTGTATTTCCCTGAAGTGAAATTCACTGAAAGTGATGTTAAAGTGTATTACTAATAACTGATGTGTAAGTATTTTTGTTATTATTAGTAGTATATTAAAACATTTTATACACTTTATAATTATTACTGGAAAAATTGTAAGCCTCTAACACAACCGTTCATGAGTGTACATGAAAATGCACCAGACCGATTGCCTTATGGTTCGTTTTACGCAGACAACTCGTGCACATGACTACACCACTCGCTAGATCTCTCAGCGTGTGATTTCTTACCGCTGGATTCTTTAAGGAGAATGTTTCATTCCTTGCGTTTCTGATGCCATAACCGAGAGCCCGTAAACCGCTATCAAGAAAGTCAAATGAGTACTTCAGCTGAAAGGGACCACTAAGTTTAAAACTGTCGCATATACATACAGAAGCCATATTTAGTTCATATGTGAACAGTACGAAATTTCGAATAATTCATCTTTGTCATGGTGATAAGGACATGAAATTGTGACAATACGGCCTAAACGACAATTTCTACTCGTTTATATACCTAATGGCTTGATTAAAAGATGCAAGAGTGGCAATACTTGTTGAGCACGCCTCAGTCCTTACTACTCACCACAAGACACAGGAGAAGAGCTGCCACCGTCGCCCTCATGGTGCTGAAAGATGGCCAAGATCAGGGTTGCAAGTCTTTTATATGTCGCACCGTTGCGTGAAGTTCTCCTGTCGTGACTGTACAACAAAGATATCGAAAATAGACCTGAATCTTGCTGATATAATGCAACATCTGGTTGCCTCAAAAGGCTACAGAACACAACTGTGAAGGTGTTAACAGCTTTCGTACTCTCTTTACTACAGTGTGGAAACCTACATTTAAGCTCGCATGGCATCCGAGCTTTTATTCTTTTCAGCATATGCACTTTTAATGTATGACGTAATAGTCTGTGATGGCACAGAGACCTTTACCGGTGTGCGTATTCTTATTGTGAAGAAATTTCTGGAATGAGAAGGAGCAAGTTTTGCTATGTAACTATGCGGTTTCAGGGTCCAGTCCGATTCCTCTCCTGCATCACTCTAGCTCTATAAACATTTTATTATACGAGCTAATTATTTATCTCGATACATGCTCCCTGAACTTCATAACAATCAAAGTGGATGTTTCAACACAACCTAATCAGTGCGCAAGTTCTTTTTAAAAAATAGAAGCAATTTCATTTTATATTAAAGCACTTCTATAGTAACATCTTCGCCTACATATTCATCTACATTTATACTCTGCAAATCACTTTTAAGTGCGTGGCAGAGGTTATTTCTCATTGTACGATACATTGAAGTTGGTTTTTGATCCACTCCTGAATGGAACGTTGATTTCATCAACGCCTCTCTACACGCTGTGCACCCGTCTTCACGGTCCCTGCCAGGGGAAGCGTGGGGTTGTAGTATTCGTGACTTAAGAGTGTTTCTTGAAATTTTGTATAACTTCGTGGAACTGCTGGCTTCTATTTTCAAGAGTCTGCACCTTTAGTTTTTTTGGCGCGACGCTCTACCATCTGGCGCACGAACCTATGCCCATTCGCGATACCCTACTTTTTATACGTTCAACATCCCCTGTTTCTCCTAACTGGTATTGGTCCGGCATACCTGAGCAATATTAATCGACACGTCGCACCAGTGCTTGTAAGCAATCTGTTTTGCTGATTCATTGCATTTTCCTAGTATTCGACCAATTAACAAACGTCCTCAATTATTCGCTGTATGTATTTTAATCTCTGTCCTCCCCCCACAGTTTTTGTGCTCTACAGCTCCCTCTAGTACCATGGAAGTTAGTACCTGATGTCTTAATAGGTGTCCTATCGGCCTGTCCCTTCTTTTTATCACCGTTTCCCATACATTCCTTCGCTCCCTGATTCTGCGTTGAACCTTCTCATTGCATACGTTATCAGACCACCTAATTTCCTCTGTAGCATCATATCTTACATGTTTCGATTCTCTTCTGTTCCGGTTTTCCCACAGTCCATGTTTCACTACCATACAATGCTCTGCACCAAACGTACATTCTCGGAAACTTATTCCTCAGATTATGCTCTGTGTTTGATATCAGTATAATTCTCTTGGCTAGAAATGCCCGTTTACTAGTACCAATCTGCTTTTTAGTCCTTTTGGCTCCGTCCGTCATGGGTTATTTTGCTGCCTAGGTAGCTGAACTCTTGAACTTGATCTGCTTCTTGATTCCCAATTACGATGTTAAGTTTCGCACTGTTCTCGTTTCTGCTCCTTCTCATTACTTTCATCTTTCTTCGATTTACTCTCAATCCATATTCTGTACTCATTAGTATGTTCATTCCATGCAAGAGGTCCTGTAATTATTCTTCATTTTCAATCGGGATAGCAATGTCATCAGCGAACTTCATCATTGATATCCTTTCATCATGAATTTTAATTCCACTCTTGAATCTTTCTTTTATTTCCATCATTGCTGCTTCGATGTATAGAATGAGCAGTAGGGACGAAAGACTACATTCCTGTCTTACACCCTTTTTTATCCAGCCCTTCGTTCTTGGCCTTCCAGCCGTATTTTTCACCCTCGGATCTTGTATATTTTGTGTAATGCACGTCTTTTCTATTAGCGTACCCCTTTTTTTCTCAAAATTTCCAACGTCGTGCAATATTTTAGATTGTCGTATGCCTTTTCCAGAACGACAAGTCCTATCAACCTGTCTTGTTTTTTTCTTCATTGTTGCTTCCATTACCAACCGCAATGTCAAAACTGCCTCTCTGATGGCTTTTGCTTTTCTTAAAGCAAAATTGATCCTCATCTAACAGATCCTCAAATTCCTTTTCCATTCTTCTGTACTTCATTCCACTCAGCATTTTGGATGCATGAGCTGTTACGTTGTTTGTGGGATAATTCTCGCACTTAGCTGCTCTTGTCATGTTCGGAATTATGTGGCTGATGTTTTTTTCCGAGAACCTGATGGTATATTGCAATTCTCGCACACTCTACATACCAACGTGAATAGTTTTTTTGTTGCCACTTCCCCAAATGATTTAAGAAATTCCGATGGAATGCTATCCATCCCTTCTCGCTTATTTGATCTTAAGTCGTCCAAAGGTCTTTTAAATTCTGTTTCTAATACTGGATCCCCTATCTCTTCTATATCGACTCCTGTTTCTTCTTTTATCACATCAGACAAATATTCCCCCTCACAGAGGCCTTAAATGTGCTCTTTCGATCTATCCACTGTCTCCTCTGCGTCTAAAGGAGGAATTCCCATTGCACTCTTAATGTTACCAACCTCATTTTTAGTTTCTCCGATGGTTGTTTTTCTGTATGCTGAGGCAGTACTTCCAACAGTCCTTTCCTTCTCGAGTTCCTCATATTTTTCATGCAGTCATTTAACCTTAGCTTCCCTGCACTTCCTATTTATTTGGCTCCTAAGTGACTAGTATTTCTGTGTTGCTGAATTTACCTGCTCATTTCTGTACTTTCTTTTGTCGTCGATCAGCTGAAGTTTCTCTTCTGATATCCACAGCTTCTTCGCAGTTACCTACCTTGTACCTATGAGTTTCTTTCCTACTTCTGTGACTGCCCTTTTTAGGCATTTCCATTCCACTTCAGTTTAACTACCTACTGAATTATTCCTTATCGCATTATCTACAGCTTCAGAGAACTTCAAGTGTATGTCTTTATTCCTTAATACTTCCCTACCCCACGTCTTTGCACATTGATTCTTCCTGAGCAGTCTCTTAAACTTCAGCTTTCTCTTCGTCATTACTAAATTGTGATCTGAGTCTATATCTGCTCCTGAGTAGGCCAACAATCCAATATCTGATTTTAGAATCTCTACCTGATCATGATGTGATGTAATTGGAATCTTCGCGGCCTTTTCCAAGTATACCACTTCCTCTTATGATTCTTGAACAGAGCAACTGACATATTTTTTGCAGAACTCAATTATTCTTTCTTCTCTCCTGTTACTACTACGAAGCCCATGCTCTCCCGTAGCCCTTTGTTCTACTCCGTTCCCTGCAACCGCATTCCAGTCCATCCTGAGTGTTAGATTTTCATCTCTCTTTACATACTTAATTTCCCATTCAATTTCCTCATCCTCTTTCTCTATCTCTTCACCCTCTGCTTGCTAAACTGGCATGCATCCTGAACTTTGTTGTCGGTGGAGGTTTGCTATCACTATTCGCAACGAATCCTACTCCCGTTATACAATTTTCTGCTACTGTTGATATTATCCTATACACATCTGAACAGAAATTCTTGACTTATTTCCATTTTATTTCGCTGACTCCCACTAATATCTAGATTAAGCCTCTGCAGTTCCATTTTCAGGTTTCCTAGTTATCCTACCATGTTCAAACTTCTGACATTCCACGCCCCGACGTGTGAAAGTTACCCTTTCGTTTGTTATTCAGTCTTTCTTTCATGGTCAGATCCCTCTAGCAGCCCCCTCCCAGAGATCCGAATCAGGCACTAGTCAGGAAATTTTACCAATGGAGAAATCGTCATGGCACTTTTTCATCCAAAGGTCACATGTCCTGTGGGTACAAATGATGTGCCTTTAAGGCAGTGCTTTTCATTGTCTTCTGCATCCTCATCCCGTTGATCATTAATGATTCTTCTGCCTTTTAGGGGTAGTTGCGCATCTCAAGGGCAAGGGAGTGCCCTGAGCCTCTGCCCCCTCCTCTGCACTCTCTGTCAAGCCCGTTGGCAGAACGAGGATGATATGTCGGAAGTCTTTGACAACCTTGCTGGTGATTTTTATTCAAAATTAAAGCAGTGGCGAGTTTTGAATCTGGGTTGAGGACGTTTTGATTACTAATCAAAGAAGTTACCGTTTTTTCTCTCTCTTATCGTTTCATTTTGTTCGTCACTGTTCTAGTCATTTGGTCAAAGCGGGCATCAAAGAACAACCCTCCAAGTTCACCTTTGAATACTTCACTCAGTTTTTTTTAAACTTTTTTTATTGCAGAGTGTCGTATCGGCCGCCGTACAGCAGCCGTCAACTCGGCGCGGCGTGCTACAACACGCGCGGCACACAGCGAGTACCGCTGGCGCCGCACACGATGTCAACAACTGGGCCAAGTGAACGCGTCGTCGCGGGGTTAGTGGCAGCGTACACCACTATCGATACGGATTACCCTGGCGGCGCTGCCCTTGCCACCAGAGTGAGCAACCGTATAAGGGCGCCATCTACCAACATTCTGATTGGCCGGACTTGCGGATTTAAGCGAGCTCCCTGAGCCCATTTAACCAGTTCAATCTTCGCCGATGACTGTGTTAGTACCTGGCTGCTGGGTTCACGACGACCGAACCGCACTGTGGCCTCCTTGGCTGAGTAGCAGTTGAAGGTTGAGCACCGCTCCTCTCACTCGCGTACTGTCAGCCATAGGCCCCCGCTTGCACGGGTGACAAAACAGGAGATTATTCGGCTCTGCTTTTATTAAAGCATTGGCGGTAACTCGCTCACAGGTCTACAGCAAGCAACGGCGGGCAGGGTTCATTACTTTGCGACGCCCGGCAGCAGAATTGTCGTGTTTCTTTTCGTTCTGCGGGATGTCGAGCTCCAGTGGTGCTTTGGGGTCAAAGCGGTCAACCGCTGTTGACAAAAAGCGCGTCTTGTATTTGCCGCGGGCCGCGTCGTCGGCCGTCTCGAGCGCCCCAGCTGCCGCAGAGCCAGACTCTGCTCCCCCCAAGAGTAGGGAAATTGTGGGCCAGGACCTGGAAGCCGGCCGCGGAACCGCAGAAAAGGTTTCCGCCGCCGCCGTCCAGACCTCCGCGTCCACTAATACAGTAGGGCCAGCAATGCAGCCGGGAAACCTAACGGTGCCAACGAAGGCTGTAACTGGCACCCCCCTGGCAGCGCCCCCCTTCTCCGCTCCAGACATGGCAAATAACACAGCAAATAATGCCACCCTACACAGAACACCAACAACCTCATACATTGTCAGTACTTGCAATCCCGCCCCTCCTAACCCCGTCCTAACTCCGCTCCTGCTTGCCAGCGCCACCGGCACACTAACGGAATACATTGAATCCATGAAAAATGGCAAGCAGACGATCTGTCTGCCGACCAAAATCCTCCCCAAACCCACCCCCTCAACTCAGTCCTCCACCCGTTCCAAATACCTTAAATCCCCCCCACACAAGTCCACCACATCCAAGCAGCGACGTGTAAAGAAGGACAGGAAGGAGAAGCACTCCAAGGGGAAGAAGCAATCCACCACCCCCACCCCAACCACTTCCACACCCTCTGAGGAGCCTGCGCCCCGACAGCACATGTCGTCGCTCTGGGAGGGGACCAGGGAACACCGGCACTGGAAGGGAACCGTGTAATCGGGCAGGATTCGCCCGGGGAGTGGAACCCACCCCAAACAGTTTTCAGGCGGTTGCTGAAGAGCCAGAGACAACAGAAAACACAACACAAACACAGAACCAAGTCGCCCACCACCTCCCCCCAATTGTCGCAGAGTTTCCTCAAAACTACGAGGAGCTCTTCGAGTTGCTCAAGACAGAAATCGGGGGAGGCAGTTTCCAGGCAAAACCCGCCGGTGGAGACAAAATAAAAGTCACAGTACACACACTCGAACACTACAACACAGTCAAAACACTATTCAACACAAGAAACATACTTCACTACACATTCCCAACAACAAAGACACGAAACAGAAACATAGTTATTAGAGACCTTTCAAGACGTGTGTCCCCCCAGGCAATCAAAACAGACTTGACTGCCCGGGGGTACGCCGTCAAGGTGGTCCAGCAAATGGGCAGCATAGACAGCAAGTGGCCACTGTACCAGGTAACACTCCCTGACATACCACAAAACAAGAGGGAGATTAAGATGGTCCTGGCTGTGCCTGTCACCACGGAGCCGCTGCGCCGTAAAAACAAGACGGTGCAGTGCTTCAGGTGTCAGGACCTGAACCACATTTCTGCGCACTGCACCATGCCAGTGAGATGCAGGAAGTGCGCCGAGGCCCACGACACCAGGACATGCACACTCACGCACACGGACCCACAAATAAGGTGCGCGCTGTGTGGCAAAAACCACACAGCGGGTTACCAAGGTTGTGAGGTCCACAAAAGACACTCACAGCAGGCAAAGGGCGCATAGGCCGCCCCCCCCCCCCCACACACGTAAACAAAACACGACAAACCCAACCAGTCACACAAGAAAACAAAATACAACAACACACACAGACAAGGCCTGGGTAAAACCAAGGCCGGACACACCGAAGGCGACATATGCGGAAGTGGTTTCTCCTACGAGGAACCATGAAAGTGTGGCCCAATCATCACAACACCAGACACTATCACGAGAACAACACCGGGAAATACACAGCATCAACGACCAGGTCCACCATGACAGAGGAAGCTCTAGGGAACCCCACACACACTCCCCCCCATGGATCAGTTGTTACTCGTAATGGTGCAGACCATGAACCAGGCAACAGTCCAGCAGTCGCTCCCCTCTGCGACTTCCTCAGTAGTTTCAAAATCCCATCATGGATAGATGACCAAACATCCATGGCCTGACAATGTGCGTCTTTAACGCAGACGGCATTGTTAACCAAGAGGTCGAGTTCAGAGAACTCACGAAGGAGTTCTCCATCGACATATGCATGATGGGGGAAACCCACTTAAAACTGGGAATAAAAGCGACAGTCCCCAACTATGTTAGCTATCGCAAAGACAGGCGAACCCAAGGCGGAGGAGTGGCCATATACATAAAAAGAGGGATCCCCCACCACCACGTATTCTTACCAGCTACCAATAAAATCGAAATCGTTGCAATCTACCGACCCCCACAAGACCAGATAAATGAGGGAGACATAGCTACTCTAGGGAAAATAGGGGGCGACTTCAATGCCAAACATCCTGATTGGAATTCTAGAGTAACCTCCAGAGCAGGCGCCAGATTGCAACAACTAGCGCGCAACCACCATTTCGAAACGTGGGGTCCAATCGAGCCCACATATTTTCCAGAAAATGGAGGCAGGCCCGACGTGTTAGACATAGCTCTCACTAGGAGGATTACGGGGTTTGTGACCGCGACGACAATCAACAGAATGTCCTCCGACCACAACCCAGTGATCCTAGAGGTCGACGTGGGAGAATGGGTAGCACTCGCACGGTACCAGACGTCTTACAAACGTACAAACTGGGAGCGATGCCGGGAAACTTTCGCCTCTGATATCGCTCGCGCTCCGCCACCTACTGCCGAAACAGTAGAACAAGCGCTACAAGACCTAACAGGTACCATCCTGCAGGCAGCAGAAGAGGCCACCCCTCCACAAAGGGATGGCCCGCCGCCGCAAATACAGCTCCCGGAACACTTGCTAGCTCAAATTCGACATAAGAACAGAGTGGCAAAAGAGAGGAAGATAACCAGAAACCAGGCCACAAGGAGGCTGCTCAATCGTCTACAGAGAGAATTGAAGGTAGCGCTCAGAGAGCACAGAAACCAGCAATGGCAAAACCGCCTCACAACCCTCAAAGTAGACGATCACACACTTTGGCAAGCAACCAAACAATTCACAAAAGACGCGCTAGGATGCCGCCACTGCACAGCGAGCGGGGTATGGCCTACAGGCATGCTGAAAAGGCCAACGCCCTCGCCGACACTTTCTAGAAGCAGTTCCAAGCGGCTGAACCCCAGGATGATGAGCATGAAAGAGTGGTCCGTCGTCAACTGGCTGTCTTCCTCAATGCTGAGGAGGACCCAGAAGACGAACCCACAGTTTTTGCCCCTGAAGACGTGGCAAAAGTAATTAGGTCCCTCCCCTCCAAAAAGGCGCCAGGACATGACAATGTCACCAACCAGTTGGTCAAAAACGTCCCACCCACGGCGATCGAACACCTCGCGAACGTCTTCAACGAGATTACTCGTACCCGCGAGTTCCCAGCTTGCTGGAAACACGCGGAAGTGGTCGCAATACACAAACCAGGGAAAGACCCTCTATTCCTGCAGCGCTACAGGCCGATTAGCCTCTTGCCAACTCTCAGAAAGATCTATGAGCGCCTCCTGCTAAGACCCATACAAGAACATATTACCAGAGAGCAAATTCTGCCGGATTTCCAGTTCGGATTCCGGCAGAACCACTCTGCCCCACAACAGATCATGAGAGTGGTTGAAGCAGCCACAGAGGGCTTCAACCACAGAGGCTACTGTGGAATAGTGCTACTAGACGTAGCCAAAGCCTTTGACTCACTATGGCATAGAGGGCTACTCTACAAGTTGTACACTCAAAGGTTCCCCGGGAGCATAGTTAAGCAGATCAAAAGCTCTCTCTCGAACAGAACTTTCTCTGTCAAAGTAGAAACAGCCACCTCCACCAAGAGGCGTATTCGTGCTGGGGTGCCACAGCACCATCAATTCCGAAAAGACGCAGGCGATGCTGATTACCCGTAGGCTCGGAAGGCGCGAACCTCCTCAACTCCCCCCCCCCCCCCCCCCCACCTTCACCTAAACGGAACCCAACTCCCCTGGCGCAGAACCGCCAAGTATCTTGGCGTAACCTTGGACTCTCGTCTTACGTGGAAACCCCACATAGACGAGGTCCATAGGAAGGTCTGCACCAGAAAGTCCATCCTGTACCCAATCCTCAACTCATCCAGCTCCCTTTCTTGCTCAGTAGGAGTGAACGTATACCAAGCCCTGATCCGGCCAGTCATGGAATACGCGTGTCCTGTCTGGGGATACGCAGCGAAGCAGCACCTGGACAAACTCCAGAGGCTGCAGAACCGCGCCCTCACGAGGACACTGCGTTTACCTCTTGGATTCCCCATTGACGATTTGCATGCTGCTGCGGAAATCCCACTCCTGAGAGAGCGTTTTTAAGACCTGGCAAGGGCCTTCTATGAATGTACTTCCAGGTTGGGAAACGCCCTCATCCACTCCCTAGGTCGGTATGACATGTCCTGCGATAAACACAATCTCCCCATGACGATCTTCGACGACTAAGTCGAAGAGAAAAATCCCAATATCCATTCCCAAATCCTGCTCCTACCCAAATTACTACAATTATCTCGCCAAACCTCAGGCAAGTACCAGACTCACACAGAACAATCATCACATTTCACAGACACCAAAAAAGTACAGAAATAATCACACACACAAGTACACAGGGGAGTAAAAGCCGAAAGGCTACAAACTCCCCCTCACACTTCCCCAAAGAGGGGAAAGTATCAGATGAAAGCAGCAGCTCGCCGATGACTGTGTTAGTACCTGGCTGCTGGATTCACGGCGACCGAACCGTACTGCGGCCTCCCTGGCTGGAAACGTGCGACGCGTTGGTATCGACTGGTTGGCAGTGGTTTGGACTTGTATTCTCTACTAGTGACTCTGATTTCTCCTTGGCGCTTACAGCCAGCGAAGTGTTGTGTAGTCGAACTTAAGTTTTGTTTTGAGTGAGAGAAGGTCAAATAAATTTGGTTATCACGGAATATTTGTTGTGTTATAGTGCGGACATAACACAACAGAAATGGCGACGAAGGAGGTCGAACCTACTACGTTGGAAGCGCTTATTGTATAACTGATAAATCAACAAGCCGTAAATCAACAACAGCTGATGAGCAAGTTGGAACCAATACTTACCAGTATCACCCTCAACCAGCAGAAGCAGCAGATCCCTGCTTTTCCATCTTTCGACGAGTCGCTGGAAGAATGGGACTCCTACAAAACCAGACTGAGGGAACATTTCCAAGCGTTTCAGGGATGCGACGCCAAGTTAATGAAATCTCTTTTCCTGTCTTGGTCCAAACCTACAGTATACCGGCTCTTGTGCAAGTTAGCTCCGCTCACGACTCCTTCGGAACTCTCCTTCAAGAACATGTGTGACTTGCTAACGCAGTTTTATCAACGTCATTCTCATGTCATTACGTCCCGAGTTCAGTTTTACCAATGCAAGAAACAGCCCAATCAGTCTTATAGGGAGTGGGCAGCGGAACTACAGGGCCTCAGTCGGAAGTGTCGTTTCGTTACCCCTCAGAACAAGGAGTTCTATGCCGAGGAAATGATTCGAGATATGATCATACGTGGTGCCCCTGATAAGGAATTCCGAAACAATGCTTTACAACTGGAAAACCCGACACTCCATAAGGTCATAGAATTAGCCCAAACGTCTGAAGTGTTCAGTGGCGCAGGAAACCGGTTAGAAACTTGGGCCGATGTCGCCGCAGTACATACTCCCGTTTGCGGCCGCGAGACCGAGAAACTGCAACGCCATTTCTGCATGGAAGACGCAATAGATGTTGATGCTGTTCAGATAGGCCGACCTCCTCCACGATCACGTCGCACGGTACAAAAAAACTTTCTATAAGCGGCCGCCCCGGAAACTGCCTTCCTGCCCTGACTGTTTCAAACGACATGAGAGAGAGAGAGGACTGCCGTGACAGGTGGGCCTACTGTACAAACTGTTCACTAAATGGCCATCTCGCCACCGTCTGTCGGGCGGCAAATAAGCGGCCAAACCGATATATGGCGGAACAACTGATTGACGTGAACGTGGTAGCTTCCATTGAATTCCAAGAGCCAGCGAACAAACTGTACATAGACGTCAGCATTAGTAATCATCCGATAAAATTACAAGTGGGTAAGGGGGCTGCCGTTAGTCTGTTGAATTCAAAAACGTATGCTCGCCTCGGCGCCCCATCTCTCCAGGAATCCACCAGGCGGCTGGTAGCTTATAATAAGATGAACATTCCACTTCGAGGCCAAGTCGACCTGCAAACTACTTATCGTGGTGTGACGCGCACCCTAACTTTTCTCATTGTACACAGCGATTCCACTGCCAACCTGTTTCGACTGGATGCGTTCAGAGCTTTTGGATTCTCCATCAAAGACTCGGTTAACTTGATCTTAGATGAAGTACCTTAGGCAGAATTGAACGACCTATGCACAGAATTCCAGGAATTATTCAAGCCACAATTGGGAACAGCGAAGAACTTTGAAGCTCACATCACCTTGAAAACTAATGCGCGGCCCCGATTTTTTCGCGACCGCCCAGTGCCTTTGGCACTACGCACTGAAGTGCGGGAAGAACTCGACCGTCTCACTTCCATGGGGGTTTTAGAACCAATTTCATACAGTTCCTTCGTCAATAAGGCTTCTGGGAAAATCAGATTGTGTGGTGATTTCAAAGTGACCATAAATGCTCAGACAGAGATCAACACGTATCCCCTGCCTCGCCAAGAAGAATTGCTAACCAAACTCCAAGGCGGTAAATATTTTTTGCCTTTGGATTCAGCATCACTGAACTTTATGGTCATTAACACGCCCGTGGTCTAGGGGTAGCGTCTTTGATTCATAATCAAAACGTTTTCGGTCCCGGGTTCGATCCCCGCCACTGCCTAAATTTTGATAAATAATCAGCATTGGCGGCCGAAGACTTCCGGCATAAGAAGTCAGCCTCATTCTGCACACAGCCTTGTCAAAGAGGGCGGAGGAGCGGATAGAGGTTCAGGGCACTCTCTTGTCCTAGGGGTGGGAAATTGCCCCTAAAGGCGGAAGAATCAGCAATGATCAACGACATGAGGATGCAGAAGGCAATGGAAACCACTGCATTAAAGACACGTAACGTGTATCCACAGGACATGTGGCCTGTAATTGAAGAAGTGTCATGATGATCTCTCCATTGGCAAAAGATTCCGGAATAGTCCCCCATTCGGATCTCCGGGAGGGGACTGCCAAGGGGGAGGTTGCTATGAGAAAAAGTTTGAATAATCTACGAAAGGATAACGTATTACGAGTCGGGGCGTGGAATGTCAGAAGCTTGAACGTGGTAGGGAAACTAGAAAATCTGAAAAGGGAAATGCAAAGACTCAATCTAGATATAGTACGGGTCAGTGAAGTGGAAGGAATACAAGGATTTCTAGTCAGATGAGTATCGGGTAATATCAACAGCAGCAGAAAATGGTATAACAGGTGTAGGATTCGTTATGAATAGGAAGGTAGGGCAGAGGGTGTGTTACTGTGAACAGTTCAGTGACCGGGTTGTTCTAATCAGAATCGACAGCAGACCAACACCGACAACGATAGTTCAGGTATACATGCCGATGACGCAAGCTGAAGATGAACAGATAGAGAAAGTGTATGAGGATATTGAAAGGGTAATGCAGTATGTAAAGGGGGACGAAAATCTAATAGTCATGGGCGACTGGAATGCAGTTGTAGGGGAAGGAGTAGAAGAAAAGTTTACAGGAGAATATGGGCTTGGGACAAGGAATGAAAGAGGAGAAAGACTAATTGAGTTCTGTAACAAGATTCAGCTAGTAATAGCGAATACCCTGTTCAAGAATCACAAGAGGAGGAGGTATACTTGGAAAAGGCCGGGAGATACGGGAAGATTTCAATTAGATACTGGATTGTAAGGCATACCCAGGAGCAAATATAGACTCAGATCACAATATAGTAGTGATGAAGAGTAGGCTGAAGTTCAAGACATTAGTCAGGAAGAATCAATACGCAAAGAAGTGGGATACGGAAGTACTAAGGAATGACGAGATACGTTTGAAGTTCTCTAACGCTATAGACACAGCAATAAGGAATAGCGCAGTAGGCAGTACAGTTGAAGAGGAATGGACATCTCTAAAAAGGGCCATCACAGAAGTTGGGAAGGAAAACATAGGTACAAAGAAGGTAGCTGCGAAGAAACCATGGGTAACAGAAGAAATACTTCAGTTGATTGATGAAAGGAGGAAATACAAACATATTCCAGGAAAATCAGGAATACAGAAATACAAGTCGCTGAGGAATGAAATAAATAGGAAGTGCAGGGAAGCTAAGACGAAATGGCTGCAGGAAAAATGTGAAGACATCAAAAAAGATATGATTGTCGGAAGGACAGATTCAGCATACAGGAAAGTCAAAACAACCTTTGGTGACATTAAAAGCAACGGTGGTAACATTAAGAGTGCAACGGGAATTCCACTGTTAAATGCAGAGGAGAGAGCAGATAGGTGGTAAGAATACATTGAACGCCTCTGTGAGGGTGAAGATTTGTCTGATGTGATAGAAGAAGAAACAGGAGTCGATTTAGAAGAGATAGGGGATCCAGTATTAGAATCGGAATTTAAAAGAGCTTTGGAGGACTTACGGTCAAATAAGGCAGAAGGGATAGATAACATTCCATCAGAATTTCTAAAATCATTGGGGGAAGTGGCAACAAAACGACTATTCACGTTGGTATGTAGAATATATGAGTCTGGCGATATAACATCTGACTTTCGGAAAAGCATCATCCACACTATTCCGAAGACGGCAAGAGCTGACAAGTGCGAGAATTATCGCACAATCAGCTTAACAGCTCATGCATCGAAGCTGCTTACAAGAATAATATACAGAAGAATGGAAAAGAAAATTGAGAATGCGCTAGGTGAAGATCAGTTTGGCTTTAGGAAAAGTAAAGGCACGAGAGAGGCAATTCTGACGTTACGGCAAATAATGGAAGCAAGGCTAAAGAAAAATCAAGACACTTTCATAGGATTTGTCGACCTGGAAAAAGAGTTCGACAATATAAAATGGTGCAAGCTGTTCAAGATTCTGAAAAAGGTAGGGGTAAGCTATAGGGAGAGACGGGTCATATACAATATGTACAATAACCAAGAGGGAATAATAAAAGTGGACGGTCAAGAACGAAGTGCTCGTATTAAGAAGGGTGTAAGACAAGGCTGTAGCCTTTCGCCCCTACTCTTCAATCTGTACATCGAGCAAGCAATGATGGAAATAAAAGAAAGGTTCAGGAGTGGAATTAAAATACAAGGTGAAATTATATCAATGATACGATTCGCTGATGACATTGCTATCCTGAGTGAAAGTGAAGAAGAATTAAATGATCTGCTGAACGGAATGAACAGTCTAATGAGTACACAGTATGGTTTGAGAGTAAATCGGAGAAAGACGAAGGTAATGAGAAGTAGTAGACATGAGAACAGCGAGAAGCTTAACATCAGGATTGATGGTCACGAAGTCAGTGAAGTTAAGGAATTCTGCTACCAAGGCAGTAAAATAACCAATGACGGACGGAGCAAGGAGGACATGAAAAGCAGACTCGCTATGGCAAAGAAGGCATTTCTGGCCAAGAGAAGTCTACTAATATCAAATACCGGGCTTAATTTGAGGAAGAAATTTCTGAGGATGTACGTCTGGAGTACAATATTGTATGGTAGTGAAACATGGACTGTGGGAAAACCGGAACAGAAGAGAATCGAAGCATTTGAGGTGTGGTGCCATAGACGAATGTTGAAAATTAGGTGGACTGATAAGGTAAGGAATGAGGAGGTTCTATGCAGAATCGGAGAGGAAAGGAATATGTGGAAAACACTGATAAGGAGAAGGGACAGGATGATTGGAATACGTCAAGCAAATAATTGAGGACGTAGGTTGCAAGTGCTACTCTGAGATGAGGAGGTTAGCGCAGGAAAGGAATTCGTGGCGGGCCGCATCAAACCAGTCAGTAGACTGATGACAAAAAAAAAAAAAAAATTAAACGCCTCATGTATGGTATCGCCAGCGCCCCAGCTATTTACCAGCGGTTCCTCGAACAACTGGTCGCTGGCATTGACGGCTGTGTCAACTATCTGGACGATATCATCGTGACGGGACGCACACCGGCAGACCACCTACGCAACCTGCGCCACCTGTTTCAAGTATTATGCGATGCTGGTCTTTGCTGCCGTAGAGAGAAATGCTGTTTTTTCCAGCAGGAAATTGAATACCTCGGCCACCGTATCTCCCAGGCTGGTTTCCAACCTTTGGACAAACACATCACGGCTCTCCTTCAGCTTCCAAGACCGTCAACGCTCACTCAACTACGCTCATTTTTAGGAAAAATTGCGTGCTACAGGAAGTTTATACCGGATGCAGCAACCAAAACTGCACCGCTCTCTCATCTATGCAAAAAGAACGTCCCATTTATCTGGTCACCCTCTTGTGAGCAGGCCTTCCAGTCCCTAAAAAGTCACTTTCTCACGGCTCCTTGTCTGGCACGGTTTGAGCCGGGCAGACAGGTAGTGTTAGCAAGAGATGCATCGGACTTCGGCATTGGTGCTGTCTTGGCTCACAAATATCCTTATGGTTCCGAGCGTCCTGTCGCCTATGCTTCGAAAACTCTCACAGACGCTCAACGCGGATATTCACAAATTGAAAAAGAGGCATTGGCTATTATTTTCGCCCTCAAGAAGTTTCACGTTTTCTTGTACGGAATCAAGTTCCACCTAATTACCGACCACAAACCCTTAATAGCCCTTTTCAATCCGGCGTCTAAAGTTCCGGACAGGACTGCGCATCGCCTGCAACGATGGGCGCTGTTTCTAGCTCGCTACAATTATTCAATCCACTACCGCAAAACCTCAGAACATGCCAACGCCGATGCCCTGTCGCGACTTCCTTGTGGCCCCGATCAGGATTTCGACTCTGAAGAATTACTTTGCTTTCAGATCGATGAGGAGGCACGGGCTGCGGTGGATGCTTTTCCTATCACCAGTTCCATGGTTGCAACAGCCACTAGTCCGCAGCTTGATCATCAGAGGTTGGCCAGAGCGGCCACCTCCACACTCTTCACCTGCTTTCCGCCAATTTTTCTCTGTGAAACATCAGCTGCTCCTAACTGATGGAGTGATTTTGCTGGCATCGGATGATGATCATCCGCTGGTTGTGGTTCCCAAATCCCTCCACCTGCAGGTGTTGAAATTACTTCATGTTGGTTACTGGGGCATAACAAGAACCAAACTCCTTGCTCGTCGTTTTGTCTACTGGCCGGGACTAACCACCGCCATCGAAGATTTGGTACGCACCTGCCCCGCCTGCCAGGACCAGCAGGCGGCGCCCCGGCAGACGTTCACCTCTTGGCCACCCTGCTCCTGGCCTTGGGAACGCGTGCACGCCGATTTTGCGGGACCTTTTTCCAAAGAAATGTTTTTGGTACTCGTCGATGCTTACTACAAATTTGCGTTCGTGGTCCGATGCAGCTCCACGTCCACCTCTCTCGCGGCAATGGAGAAGATTTTCGCCATTGAAGGTCTGCCAGAAATACTTGTGACAGACAATGGCCCACAATTCCGCAGCCATGACCATCCGCCGCATCCCATCACTACCGTTTCACCCTCAATCTAACTGGGAGGCGGAACGTATGGTGCGAACCTTTAAGCAACAGATGAAGAAGTACGTGACGGAGCATAATACCGCTACCGCACTAACACTGTCTCTTAGTTCTTATAGAACCACACCCATGGCCGACAAGAGCCCAGCGGAGATGCTCCACGGCCGGCAGCCTTGGACACTGCTGCAGCTCCTGCTGCCTGCCCCAAAGCCTGCACCACCGCTGCAGATGCCACGCTTCCGCCCCAGCACACCTGTCTGGACCTGGGGGTTCGGCAACCGACCTAACTGGGTGCCGGACCACATCTTACAACAATGTGCAAGGAAAGTCTTCAAGGTTCAGTTCCAGGACCGGGAGGTGATGCGGCACTGTAATCAACTCCGCCTCCGGTCCATGCACTCACAGACCGCGGACGTCAAACAGCGGGAACTCCGCACGGCTGGGTCCGAGCCACCTCGCCCGCCTCCACCTATATCTGATCTCTTGGTTCCAGCGGGCGGCCCTCAGACAACCTCGGAGAGTGAATTGCTGTCGCGGACATCCATTGTGCAACCCCCAACCTCTCCGCCACTCCGCTGCTCCGCACGTCTCCGCGGCAGACACCCTCCACCATTGACGGGCTCGACTGCATCCAACACAGCCTCATGGCGACGGAGGAAGCCGAGGCCAGCAAGCCACCACGTCCCCCTGTCGTCGACCAGGCTCCTACACTGCCCCTCGCCAGACCTGCCCGCATACAGCAGGATGATTCTCCGCATAAGTCTCTTCCATCCTCTGACGAGGAAATGCCATTACAACCACCTTGTTCCTTCCTTCCTCCCCAACAGCCACGAGCCCCTCGACACAAAAAAGGTCATTTCCGACCCAATTCCACAACCCGCCCACATAGCTCTGATGAGGAACCAATGGATGTGTCATTCATACATTCTCGCTGTTTTACAGCTTCTCAAGGAGGGAGGAGTGTCGTATCGGCCGCCGCACAGCAGCCGTCAACTCGGCGCGGCGTGCTACAACACGGGCGGCACACAGCGAGTACCGCTGGCGCCGCACACGATGTCAACAACTGGCGCAAGTGAACGCGTCGTCGCGGGGTTAGCGGCAGCGTACACACCACTATCGATACGGACTACCCTGGCGGCGCTGCCCTTGCCACCAGAGTGAGCAACCGTATAAGGGCGCCATCTACCAACCCTCTGATTGGCCGGACCTGCAGATTTAAGCGAGCTCCCTGAGCCCATTTAACCAGTTCAACCTTTGCCGATGACTGTTTTAGTACCTGGCTGCTGGATTCACGACTACCGAACCGTACTGTGGCCTCCCTGGCTGGAAACGTGCGACGCGTCGGTTCGACTGCTTGGCAGTGGTTTGGACTTGTATTCTCTACTAGTGACTCTGATTTCTCCTTGGCGCTTACAGCCAGCGAAGTGTTGTGTAGTCGAACTTAAGTTTTGTTTTGAGTGACAGAAGGTCAAATAGATTTGGTTATCACGGAATATTTGTTGTGTTATAGTGCGGACATAACACAACACAGTGGGTAGCCAGCTCTCTGAGCGCCCCGAATTACCGTGCCGGTATTTCTAGTCGACGAGTGCACCTCTATACTTACAGACTGTTACGACCAGCTCTTTTACTTTTTTGATTAGTTTGGTGTGTTCCCCCACCATTTCTTCTCTTGTATCAAACTCTTCTTCTGAGAGTAGCACTTGCATGCCATGTCATAAGTTACTTCTCGGATGTACCCTAATCTCTACCTTCCTATACAATTTTTACCCTCTACAACCTAGTTTAGTACCTTAGAAGTTATTGTCTTATTATTTTGTGTTATTATTCTTTCGAGGTAGTACTTTGTCTACTTCGTTGTCATCAGTTTGATGTAAAGTTTATGGTTATCTTATTTCTGCTGTTCTTCGCTGCTTTCATCTTTCTTCACCTGACTCTTGGTCCATACTGTGTGCTCATTAGACTGTTAGCCAATTTCACTCACTTACAGCAATATCATCAGCGAATCCTTTCGTTGATATACTTTCACCCTGAATTTTAACTCTCTCCCGATTTTTTTTTGTCTCTGTTTCATTGATGTATAAATTGACCAGTAGCGGCGAAAGACTAAATCCTGTCGTACCCTTTTCTTAATCCGTGCACTTCGTTCTTCGTCTTTTATTCTTATTGTTCCCTCTTTGTTCTTGTATATACTGTGTGTCACTCGTCCTTTTCTGTTTTGGGACATCTTGCAGCGTTGGACATTCTTGAACGCTTTTTCTGCGTCTAAAAAGCCTATAAACATCAATAGGAATACTATACTGATCCGGACACACTTTACACTTAAAAGGTATATTGAAACTTGTGATACTACTAACATCAAGTGCAAGTGCTAGTGCTGGTTACCTACGCCCAAAGGCAATGATGATACAATACAACACAGCAGTAAACCATCCCCCACCCCACTCCCCCATTATCTATCATGTGACTCGCCACACCTTCTTTCTATAACTCCATCGCACCTCTCTCCTTCTCCCATCCCTCTCCATCTCCTCACCCTCCCCTCGAATCAGAGTGTACTATTTTAGTGGCCACTAAGCCGAAACAGACAATTACAATGTAACCCAAAGCAGCCATCTTGGCTGTGTTGCAAAATGTCTGCAAAATTTGATGTTTTTTTGAGCCATGTTCAAAAGTATTTGTCCAAAAATCAAGCGAAGGGTGTAACTTGCAGTGTTTCCACATGTAAAAGTACTTCACTGGAAATTGAAACGAAACTGCCAGTCACTATCTGATGTTGTCCGAAGAGTGTGGTCCCAAAGCAAGGTTGGTACCTAGCAACGCAAACACATGAAAAATAGTCGCTTCAAGCTACATTGACGAATGAACGACACTGGCGTATCCAAGCCCAGAAGCGTCTCATTATGGCACCGCAACACATCTTCAGCTTAGGTCCGCCAAGTACAATACAAGTGAGCCCCAGTCCGCGATGATCGATAACACGCACATACACACACTCACATATTGCGTGATGTTCCACCTCTGCGTTTCACATCTCTCTGTTTCCACACTCCACTGACTTGTCAGTAAATTTCATCTCATATCTGCCACATAACTAAATTTCATTTCTCTCTGTTTTATACTCCACTAATGTTAATGTCAAATA
The DNA here is from genome assembly GCF_021461385.2 of Schistocerca piceifrons. Lineage (NCBI taxonomy): Eukaryota > Metazoa > Arthropoda > Insecta > Orthoptera > Acrididae > Schistocerca > Schistocerca piceifrons. The sequence continues at coordinate 969,165,011 of NC_060139.1, read as the reverse complement.
CAATTTAGCTTTATAGTCAATAATTTTCATCTCTCTCTCTGTCTCTCTCTTTGTAATGTATTACAGTGGGAATGGGAAGGAAGAAACTTATACAAAAATATTCTATATATAAAATTTATTTCTAAGGAAATATTGGATTCCAAAGAAAGTTAAATGCGCACTTGGCTGATTCCACACAGAGTAAACCGGTGCTAGTCATTTACATTTATATACATTGTTCAATATTCACTATGTGAACAAAAGTATCCTGACACCTGGTTGAAAATGACTTACAAGTTCGTGACGCCCTCCATCGGTAATGCTGGAATTCAATATGGTGTTGGCCCACCCTTAGCCTCGATCACAGCTTCCACTCTCCCAGGCATACTTTCTATCAGGTGCTGGAAGGTTTCTTAGGGAATGGCAGCCCATTCTTCATGGAGTGCTGCACTGAGGAGAGGTACAGATGTCGGTCGGTGAGGCCTGGCACGAAGTCTGCGTTCCAAACATCCGACAGGTATTCTATAAAATTCAGGTCAGGACTCTGTGCAGGCCAGTCCATTACAGGGATGTTATTGTCGTGTAACCAGTCCGCCACAGGCCGTGCATTATGGACAGCTGCTCGATCGTGTTGAAAGATACAATCGCCATCGCTGAACTGCTATTCAACAGTGATATGCCACGCAAAACAGCAAGGGGTGCAAGCCCCCCCCCCCACCCCAATGAAAAACACGACCGCACCATACTACTCACACCTTGCCATCGGATCGCCACACTGTGTACCGTGATTCTTCACCTCACACAACGTTTTTCCACTGTTCAAAAGTCCAATGCTTACGCTCCTTCCACCAAGCGAGTCAGCGTTTGACATTTACTGGCGTCATTTGTGGCTTATGAGCAGCCGCTCGACCATGAAATCCAAGTTTTCTCACCTCCCGCCTAACTTTCATAGTACTTGCCGTGGATTCTGATTGTGTTTGGAGTTCCTGCGTGATGGTCTGGATAGATGTCTGCCTATTACACATTACGACCCTCTTCAACTGTCGGCAGTTACTGTCAGTCAACAGACGAATTCGGCTTTTGTGCTGTACGTGTCCCTTCACGTTTCCACTTCACTATCACATTGGAAACAGTGGACCTAGGGATGTTTAAGAGTCTGTAAATCTCGCGTACAGACGTATGACACAAGTGACACCCAATCACCTGACCACATTCGAAGTCCACGAGTTCCGCGGAGCACCCCATTCTGCTCTCTCACGATGTCTAATGACTACTGAGGTCGCTGATATGGAGTGCATGGCAATAAGTTGCAGCACAATGCACCTAGTACGAAAAAGTCTGTTTTTGGGGGGTGTCTGGATACTTTTGATCACATAGTGTATCTTAGTACATATACTGTAGTTGCAACAAGGAATATTTAAAATTAAAATTCTATTATGATTTTACATTCAATGGTTTTGCATTTTTCACACAAATATAGTAGAGTCACATTTCATATTTTAAAATTTTTCTACATAGAAGGTGAACATCAATAAAACCGACAAACTGCAGGGACGGATACCCTGCTGGAAAAGGAGGAAAAATGGTTCTATGAACTTTTGTGCAGAAAGGGACAGTGTGCGTGCAACGAGAACAAATCGTTCCAGAACACACTTTGAAGCTGATCGTATCCACGTCACAACAGATGTTCAATGTGCTCTATGGGATACAATGCACACGTCACATAATAGATTGCTTCACTCTTTTGCACGTTCTGGCCTCTCTCCGAATAGTGTAACAGCTCTTGTGAACACACAACTGAAAGGCATCCACATTAGGAACTGGTTAAGCATACGCAGCGCCTTTCAGATGCCTCCAGAAAAAAATAAAGGGGGTTTAAGACCAGTGATCTAGCAGGCCATGCCACAGGGCATCTGTGTCCTATCCAACGTCCAGGGAAGATGTTGTTGAGGTGTTAACGAACTGTAATGCAGAAATGCGTTGGTGCTCTGTCATGCAGAGAGCACATAATCTTTCGTATAGTCAAAGGTACATTATTGGTTAAAAACACTCTTGGTTGCAATTTTAGTTTAGCGGCATCAACAGAAACCACATGCTGCACCGTTGTGTCAGACGGACTACCAGAGATTGCTCCACATTCTATGTTAACAATGCTAGTGCTCAAATCGTTTGCTTGGAGTTCTATTGTTTCTACCTTTTAGGATTTACTTCTTCAAACTGATTAAAGCAGAGTTCAGATTCCTTCCCAATTCTTCCTCAAAAATTCTGTACTAACAGATCAGTATTTTTCTTGAATTCATTGTAAACATTTTCGATTTCGGTTTTAAAAATGTTGTGCAATTCGGATAAATGTTGCCCTACTTTGAGTTTCAAATCATGAGGATTAGAACTGTCAGATTTCGTTTCATCCCTCGGTGCATTATGACTACACTGAATTTTTAAACTTAAATCTGAAGTCAATTAATCTCTCAATTCTTCATTATTACAGCCCATTTTATCATGCAGTTCATTATTACCAGATCCTAACTCATGCTTTAAACTACTCCTAAATTCATTACTACCAGATTCTATGTTAGGAAATGGCACTTGAATTCAATCTGTCATCCCTACAGTCCCAGTTGCACTTCACTGGTTTTAGAGGAGATTATTGCGTTATGTGACTCATTTGAATCCTTGAATAGGCAAATTTAGTTTCACCATCTGACACATCGAACTATTCTCTTTTTACTTCAGAAAAAGCACGTCCGTGTCAAAGACTGGTTCTAGATTAATTTTCACATCGCCCTCTGCAGTAAATTATGTAGTGTGTCGTAGCAAGTCTAGATTACTTCAGGAGGAGGTCGAGCAGATACTACAGAACACACACACACACACACACACACACACACACACACACACACGCACAAATTATTACCAGTAATGTATTAAAACGTAGGCACGACAAATACTTAAAGTTGGTAACAATTATTGTCCTCACACATTACATGTACACAACATTTAGTTCTTCGTTCATGGCAGAATGGTAGTTTGATATCGAAGTACAGTTGGTTATAACTTGACGTAAAGTTCTGAATAACTGTTCTATTACCACACAGCCGGGCCTTTAGTAAGACGGTACCGTCGTCACAAGCGATGGTTAAACGTGGTCACTGATTACAGATTTAAGTGTCGACTTTGGAGCAGTCGATTAGATGTGGACTTCATCTACCAACTGTATGGTACTCCAGCCTATATCCATTATGATTATTGTGAATTTTTAAACGGGAAACTGAGGACCCGATAGATCGGTCGTGGTGGGGTTGATGATCGGCAATTCATTTCACGGCCTCCATCCTCTCCTGACTAACCACATACGATTTTTTTGTGGGGTTATGTGAAAATTCAGTTTTTTCACCTACTCTACCAAAAGAGCTACGAGGCCTGCGACCTCATGTCAACAGTGCTTTTGAATAGATTGATAGGGATATGCCGCATCGAATGTGGAAAGGACATGATTATCAAGTTGATACCTGCAGATTCAGTTAGGGGCCACATGTAACACGTAAAAAAAACCTTATTGAGTATTACTATGTGTGTGCAAAGCCGTGTAAAAATATCTAAAATAATACAGCTACAGAAAATCTGTGAAATCACTTCAGTTATTCCTGATAACCCTGTATTTATAACACTGGTCAACACTCATTTTCTTGCCAAGGATATTTGAGTGGCTTTAGGATGGGTTAGTGGTGCTGAGGACGAATATAGCATCCATTTATGCAGTTTGGCTCTAGTTTTTGAGATAATGCATGATTTATTCAAAAAATTAGAAAAAATTGCTAATACTGAACTCGAGCGCTACAAACTACAATGAAAAAAGAAAATAATCTTTACAAATAGCTTCTATGAAAACCTGATAGGCATTTGTCCACGTATAAAACATAATTGAAAAGTTTCTCTATAAGTATATCATTTTCCGTCCATGACGAACCGCTTCCTGCACACTTTCCTTTTATAGGTCTCTTCAGAACAGTCACGTTGCAGATTACAGCAATAATCTGCCATCATATGCCTGTCCCATCTTCCTTTATATCTTTCCTCTATTCCTTTCATATCTTGATGGAACCGCTCTCCTTGTTCCTCACTGAAATCACCTAGATTACGAGGAAATCGATCCAAGTGGCTGTGAAGGAAGTGCAATTTTATGCTCATGTTAGCTCCTAAGTTTTGAAAGTTAGTGAGCATGTTTTTGACCAGTTCCTCGTAATTGGGAGCTTTATGATTGCACAAAAAACATTTTACAACAGCGACAAAACTGTTCCAGGCCGATGCTTCAGTGACAGTCATGACACTTGTAAAATTGGTATCGTTGATGAGCCTGCGAATTTGAGGACCATCAAATATTCCTGCCTTAAGTTTTTCACTACTGAGTCCAGGGAACGCATTGCAGATGTATGTGAAGCAATTACCATTTCTGTCTAAAGCTTTGGTGAATTGCTTCATTAGTCCTAACTTAATATGTAATGGTGGAAGAACAATCTTGTCCCTACTAACCAGAGGTTCATTAATGATGTTTGCTTCACCAACAGCCATATGTTCCCTTGGAGGCCATGTTTTCTGCTTCCAATGTTCGTGCTTTGCCCTACTATCCCACATGCAGATAAAACATGGGTGCTTTGTGTATCCACTTTGTTGTCTAAGCAAGAAGTTCACCATTTTCAAATCAACACAAATCAACCACTGGTGCTGCATATACTGAATTTTCTGCAGAACCATCTTGATGTTAGCATGTGCTTCACAAAGTTTTGTTGAGTGGGCAATTGGAATAGATGCGTAACGATTGCCATTGTGTAGGAGAACATATCTTAAACTTCTAGTGGAACTGTCTATGAAGAGACGCCAGTCCTCTGGTTTATATTCCGGCAGCCCCAATTCAAGTAAAAGTCCAGGTATATTGCTGCAATACACTATAACCTCTTCTTGGTTGAAGTATGGAAGAAGGTTTTCTTCTCTCGTCCGGTAAGCTGTTATTTTAACACTTGGATGAAGACAGTTCTTTTCCTTAAGCCTGGATGCTAAGAGTTCTGATGCTTGCTTTGAAAGATTGAGTTCTCGTATCAAGTCACTGAGCTCCTTCTGGTCGAACTGCTGGGGTTGTGTCTCACGTCCTTCGTATTCTGAACCACTACTTGTACATTCCTCACCGTGCACATCGTCATCTGATGATGTTAGCGTGGGTAATGTTGTGAAGGTTGGTACAGGAACATCGTTGCTGTGCACCACCGGTCTTCTTGCTGACTCCAAATCGGGATATTCCCACTTTCGTTTTTTGAACCTATTAAAACCTTTCACATTAACAATGCAAAAATAGCAATCATCTGTATGGTTCTTCTGCTCTCGCCATACCATAGGCACTCCGAAGTTTAAGCTTTTCCTTTTTCGTTTTGTCCACTGCCGTAAGCACTCCACACAGCATTTACAAACTTTATGGGGTGCCCCGCCTTGTCTTGATCTCCAAGTTTAATTCCGAAATATGCCAGATACGCTTCCTTCACAAAAGGAGTGATATTCTTCCTGTTCTTTTGAAGAACGTATTCACCACAAATGTAGCAGAACTCATCTGAATGGTTCACGCAAAGACGGCGTGAAGAACTCATGTTTTCCTAAAACAAAATTGCACAAATACTACATATTATGCAGAACTTTCTTGTATTTGCATGTCAATCACATCCAACAAACATCATTAATTGTTTTGTGTGAAATGAATACTCACCTCTTATTTGCTACGTCATGATGAAAAGGTTCTATCTCCTTGAAGCTGCACTGCACATGTGTGTGACTTTCGATCATCGCCATTTTTCTTGTTTACACTGAACGCTACCTGTCAGCTGTTGCGGGGATTACCTCGGCCAACAAATGAATGTCGAGTACCGCCGAATTCAAATCTGCACAACCCTCAATATCTTCAACACACGCACCGCACAACAGGACTGAACACATGCTGACAGTGTGATGTTTGCATGATGTAATCCTCAACCACACAGATGCACTCCCTGAGCACAATTGTTTAATAAAGATAGTACAATATCACTAATTAAAAACAGGTAGCAAATACATTACACCATATATGGACCCTGCAGTCGATATTATCCACATGAAACTCTCATTTCCACAAATAACCTATATCTCAAAAACCAGAGCCAATTTGGAAAAAGTACAAATATACTCGGAATGAGTATCATAACAATATCCCATTTTCGTTCAAACTTCCCTGGCAACGAAAAAAAAATTTTATTTTGTAGAGCTGTGTAATCAGTCATACAGGGACTGAACGAAGAATGGAAAAACTAAAAACACAACACATTACCATCCTGATACGGCGTAGGTCCTGTATGATTGTCAAGGGAATTTTATACCATTCTTACTGGAAAACTGTGGCAACTTCAGGTAACGACGATAGAGGTCGATAGTGATCACGCATCCTTCTCTCCACAGCGGACCACAAAGACTCCGTAATACTGATATCTGGAGACTATGGTGACCAGGAGAAGTGTGACAATTCGTCCAGTGCTGGATGATGCGAGTTGTGTGAACAGGAAACCTGAATCACAGGTTCAGCATCACCCCAGGGGAACAAACATTCCATGGTTACAGAAGCGCCCACCATACGAACACCAGTCCCTTGCCCACGTTCGAATTCACTTAGCTCCGACACAATGCGCTCACTACTACACGGAACTCTGTTCAGACTACGACTGACACTTACAACGTATGATGGATATTGCACGGGAGGCGTTCGTGGTCAAATATAACAGCTCAGCTGCATTCCTGTTCAAACATGTATTTCTCATGGTGTTTCCATATTTTTCTCCAACTCTTGTGTATTTTTTGGAGGTCGTTAATTATGAAAACTAAATGGATTTTAGGAGGATAGTGCTTTTAGTTTCTCTTTGTATTGATGCTTTAAGATACAGGAGTACGAAAAAATAGGACTTCCCCTAATCAGGTTGTATAAATTTCAGTTATCGTCTGGATCTTGCTTTAAGGGGTGTTGTTGTTAACGTTGTTGTGATCTGCAATCCGATGACTGTTTTAAAACAGCTCTCGAAGCTAATCTATCCTGTGCAAGTCTCTCCTTCTCAGAGTACCCACTGCATTCTATAGTTGAGCTGTGGTCTCCCTCTACAATTTTTACCCCTACTGTTCCCCCCTTACCATTTAGACTATTCCTTAATGCACCAAGACGTGTTCTAGCATCTGATTCCTTCTTTCAGCCAGCTTGTACAATAAATATCTCCCCTTTTCGGTTTTATTCAGTACCTTCTCATTAGTTATTCGATGTATCCATCGAGATGTAGCATTGTTCTGTAGCACCTCTTTTCAAAATCATCTATACTACTTCTTTTTGAACTATTTACCATCCACATTTCATTTCAATACAAGGTTACTCTCCAGACACACTTATAATAGACTTTCTAACAATTACACTGACATTTGATGCTAACAGATTCCTCTTTTTCAGAAATCTATTTCTTGATATTGTCCGTCTGATTTTCATACTGTCCCTATTTATTTTACTGATCACATGATAAAACTCATCTACTACTTCTAGTGTTTCATTTCCTAATTTAATTCCCCATCCCTCCAGCATCACTTAATTTTAATTCCACTAATTCCCGTACCTTTTTTTAAACAATTTTCGATGATTTTCACCTCACAAACTATTTCGAGAGTTCTGTTCTTATAAATCCTCTGCCACGACTGAGGGATTCACATGTTTTGACTGCTTCCCCGTGAACTGAAAATGAAGTTTCAGGTTTCTCCTTGGTGCCAATTACAAACTGCTCAATTTACAGTTGGAATAACGTTGGTGAGAGGCCACAAAACTTCTTCACAACCTTCTCAACTCCTGTTCTCTTTCCATGTTCTGCGACTATTGTAAAAGCGGTCTGGTTTCTGTACAAGTTACGAAAAACCTTTCGCTCCTTGCCACCATTAGAATTTCAGAGTGTAGGCCAATCAAGAATCTGCGAAGCTTTCCCTGCATCTATAATCTTAGAGTCAGTTTTGACTCACATATTTGCACATTTCTCCGGAACCCAAACTGATTTCCCGAAGGTCTTCTGTAAATAATTCGTATAATATTTGGCAACTACGACTTACAAAATTAATAGTGCAGTAATATTTACAACTCTCTTTGCTAGGAGGTATGAAAGTCTTCTAGAAGTCAGAAGGTATTCTCACTGCCGTATATGACATAGTAATTCTCTGAAGGCTCCCAATAATTACGAACGAATGTCGTTTACTCCAGGGGCCTTGGTTCGAATTACATTTTTAAGAGTTGTCTCAAATTATTCTGACAGCATCACATCTCCTATTTCATATTTATTTGCGTCTTCCCATTTCTTTAACATTGTCTTCAAGTTCATCTCCTTTGCACAATCCTTCTACAGATTGCTTTCACTTTTCAGCTTTCGCGTCATTGCCTAGTACTGGCCTATCATCTGAGCTCTTAATTTCCTTCAACAGCTCCTCTTTCCGCCATGGGTCCCTTATTTTCCTGTAGGTGACATCTCTTCCCATTGCTTCTTAGCTATTTTACACTTCGTTTCAGTCTGTGTTTTAGACGTCCTTATTCCGTTTTATCTGCTTCGAGTTTTGCGTTTTTGTACATCCTCGTTTCGTCAGTTAAATGTAGTATCTCGCTTGTAATTCCAGTCTTTCCACTGGGCTTTGTCGTTTTGCTTATTTGACACTGCTGCTTTCACAATTTGATCTCATTCTGTGGCAACCGCACTCCAATAGCACTTTCCGTTTCATCAATGTTTGCTGTGCAAGCTCTAGGTGATTCACCCTATGCAATAAGAAGAACTCCACAGATGTAGTAACAGCTACTCTGGACACTTGTAGATATCAATATTCTTAGAATGGGCCGATGTTATCGTAAATCAAAATCAGTACTGTTACACGCCTTTCAGAGAAAGTAATCATCTAGTGATGATGTTTCCATTATAAGAAGAAATTACGACTAATTTTCAAAACTGCCTCATACCAGTTCATACTCCACTAAAGTGTATTAATTTTTCAGAATTTATTTCAGGATGTAATCCTCGATAAACTACTAGTGAAACGTTTCGAGCATCCTAAAACCTTAGGCGAAGCAATTCTAGTGTATAAGCCTTGTAGGCTGAAAATTAGAAAATAGTACTTACTTTTTCTGTCACTCTGGTTCTTACAATTTTTATCTTAATGACACGATAATATGTAAAAATCACTGACATTTAATAGTTAAAATTTCTACATGTAATCATTTGTGTCATTTGCTTCCACCAATAAATTAATTTTAAAGTGTGTTTCTTGCAGTGAATTTTCCCAGATCTGCAGATTTGCTTCAGGCTCTGCACTTAAACAAATCTAAGGTTGAGTAAAAAGTTAACAAAGACTTTTGTAATGCTAATTTAATGAAAACAGTAACATGAGAATACTTTATAAATAAGCTGAAAAGAGTTTAGTGGTCATCATGTAGGCAAAATTAAAGACTTGTTTAATTAGATATTTGTGCTGTTTCATTAGAAAACACCGCGCCAAAAGCGGCCAGGACCTCCTGCGGGTGGCCCTGGTGGTCCAGTAGGCTGAGGTCCTCCAGTAGGTTGAGGTTCACCGGTGGGCTGGGGCCCTCCAGTTGGTTCAGGACCTCCAGTGGGTTGACCTGTTGGCTCAGGGCCTCCAGTTGGTGGGCCAGGGGGACCAGTTGGTTCAGGACCTCCAGTAGGTTGACCTGTTGGATCAGGTCCTCCAGTTGGTGGACCAGGTGGTCCGGTTGGTTGTGGTCCTTCAGTTGGTCCAGGAGGACCTGGTGGCGTTTCTTGGCACCTGCATGCTGACACCTGTGATAGAATTGTGTAACCTATCTCAGTGTCTGTAGTTAAGATTTATGTAGTTACATAAAACGATCTGTGAACAATTAGATTGTTATTCTCTGTCGGACCTACCATTCATTAAATATGTATAATTTTCAGGTATATATCAATCTGTGTGTAACTACTTATTGTAAACCTCTGAAATAACTATTGAAGAGTAAAGAGATCTAAGAACCAAGGTTTTTTTAAAATTTATACCCTGTTTTTGTTGGTTATTATATTAATTGGCTGAATGATGATGAAAATATGACTCAATCATCCTAGACAGCAATCTGTTATCAAGACAGGTAACTAAAGAAATCGTAAAAAATACGTAAGCTACGATACTTATTGGAGACTCGTCAGTAACCGCTACTTACCGCAAGGCAGAGGAGAAGAGCTGCCACTGTCGCCCTCATGGTTCTGAAGGATGGCAGAGATGAGGGACTGTCGGCCTTTTATAAGTCGCAGTATTGCGTGATGTACTCCTGGCGTGACCGAGCGACAAAAGGCCCAAAAATGGACTTGAAGGCTACTGATATGATGCAACATCTGTTTGTCTTTCAAGTTTACATAATATAACTTCGACGGTCTTCAGAGTTTATGTTTCATGCGATTTTTCTTTCTATTTGGAATAGGGAATACCAAACAAGAAATTTCTGGCACCTATAATTCTAACGAGTACATTTTTGTATTTATACTGAAACTTTCACTTGGAAGCATAGCCCTAATTATGAAGAAAGGTCTCTAGTGTGTCGTTCTGTCTTTATGAGTATAGTCCATAATTCATCTATGACCTCTCACTACAATATCCAATAGTATTTCTTTTCCATATTATTCCTACATTTTTATTATTGTCTTAGTTCTGTACTACCATGGAGTATCTAATTATTTCGTTGGATGCTCCATTAATCTAATGATTGTCAAAAGCACTGATATAATTCCGAGGAGTGTATTTTTAAATATTTCATACAAGTTATATCTTTCTTTTTACACAACTTGTGTTGGTTTTTTCGGTGCAAAATGATAAGTTCCCCACTCTGGCCTTGTACGAGGCATATGTTTTACATTTTAGATTAAGGACAGTTACGCATGTACATCATCGGCATTCTCTATAACGTTTCTTCGTGGTGTTTACTGATTTCGTCGGAAAAGAATGATATAACAAAACAATTTAAACCCCAGATACAGCCTAAACATCAGTTCAGAAGTGTTTCTTCACAGACTTCTTTCATGGCTTTTTCTTTTTTTAACTGGTATATTTGGGCTGTATTTCTGTTTTATAGGGCATAATAATTTTTAATGCCATGAGAATCGAAATAAATAATTCATCAAGTAATATTCCCACCTCGTTTGATATTTAAAAGTTCTCACTTTGAGGAATGCTGTTATATACGAATTATGGAAGATTTTCATTTTAATGTGATGTGCAGTATTTAAATGCAATACTCTCAAGACTGAACGTAAAGAACAAGGTGTATTCATTGGCTACTTCCACCATGATGAAAACTTTTATACACGTGCGTCACAGTGTGGATTTGCCAAAATCGCGATAATATTGGAAGGAGACACAAGTTAACATTGACCATTCCAGAGGTTATAAGCCAACAAAACCTTGGCTCTGACTGTATGTGAATACTCACGGCGAGGTGGCTGATGGAAGTAGTTAGATTGCTGGGAATCTAAATACAATAAACAGCATTGAAGGCTTTGTGTTCGGTAACACAGTCAGTAAACAACGCTGTCTCTGTCGTGTCGACAAATAAAATGATTTCCAACTAATTTGAGTGTGCTGCTATTTATAATGATATGGATAAATAACAATTACATCTTCCATAATACTTCTATTCACACATCAGATTAGCAATGTGTACAAAAAAACTAACAACACAGTTACAGTCCTCACTTCGTAGACGATTGCATGAAAGATGAAATAAAGTGCCGGATTATGAACACAACAACACTACCACTTAATTTGGCGACAATTTGAACATATGAAGAAGATCAGTAGGATTTTCCTTTGATTGCAAGTATGTAACAACAATCACACTTCTATTGCAGTCTCTCGTCTACTCAATCATTGTGTAATAAAATGTCCTTTCGCAGAAACATTTTTCAATTTGGAATGTAACACAGAATTTTCTGACAGTCTAATAGAACTCTGCTTGTCACGAACAGTTTTATTTTTTTTACGTCATCAGTCTTCTGACTGGTTTGATGCAGTCCGCCACGAATTCCTCTCCTTTGCCAACCTCTTCATCTCAGAGTAGCACTTGCAACCTACATCCTCAATTATTTACTCGATGTATGCCAATCTCTGTCGTCCACTACTGTTTTTACTCTCTATTGCTCCCTCTAGTACTATGGCACTTACTCGGTGATGTCTTAACATGTGTCCTGTAATTCTGTACATTCTTTTTGTCACTGTTTCCCATATATTCCTCTCCTCTCCGATTCTGCGTCGAACTTCCTCGTTGCATACTTTATAGCCCACCTAATTTATAGCGTTCTTCTGTAGCACCACATCTCAGATACTTCGATTCTCTTCTATTCCGGTTTTCCCACAGCCAGTGTTTCACTAACATAAAATGCTCTGCGCCAAATATACATTATCAGAAATATCTTCCTCACATCAGGGCCTATGTCCGCTTCCAGTATAATTCTCTCGGCCAGAAATGCGCGTTTGAGCAGCGCTAGTCTTCTTTTAAAGTCCTCCTCGCTCCGTCCGTCACGGGTTTTTTGCTGCCTAGGTAGCAGAAATCTGGAACTTGTGCCGTTTCGTGATACCCGATTACGAAGTTATGTTTCGCGCTGTTCTCATTTCTGCTGTTTCTCACTACTTTCGTCTTTCATCGATTTACTCTCAATCCATATTCTGCACTCATTACTGTTCATTCCGTTCAACAGATGCTATAATTCTTCTTCACTTTCACTGAAGGTAGCAGTATCATTAGCGCATAGCCTCACTGATATCCTTTCATCTCGACTTTCAGTTTCACTCATGAAACTTTCTTTCTGTTTCCATCATTGCTTCTTCGGTGAATAAATTAAACCCTTTTTAATCCGAGTGCTTCGTTGTTCGTCTTGTTCTCTCCTGGTTCTTGTGCATGTTGTATATTACACGGCATTCCCTATAGCTCGCCCCGATTTTTCTCAGAATTTCGAATACTTTGCACCATTTTACATCGTCGAACGCTTTTTCAGGGTCAACAAATCCCATGAACGTGTCTTTTCTTTAGTCTTCCTTCCATTATCAACCGCAACGTCAGAATTTCCTAAAGCTAAACTGATTGCCACCTTCAATTATCTTTTCCATTCTTCTGTATATTATCTTTGTCAGCAAGTTGTATGCATGAGCTGTTTGGTTGACTGTGCAATAATTCTCGCACTTGTCCGTCTTGTAATCTTCGGAACTGTGTGGATGATGTTTCTTGGAAAATCAGATGCCATATCGCCGACTCATACATTCTACACACCAACGTAAATGGTCGTTTTCCTGCCACTTCCCCAAATAATTTTAGAAGTTCTGGTGGAATGTTGTTTGTCCCTACGTCCTTATTCGATCATAAGTCTTCAAAGCTCTTCTAAATTCTGATTGAAATACTGTATCCGCATTCTTTTCAATATCGACTCCTCTTTCTTCTTCTATCGCGTCATAAAAAGTCCTCGTCCTCATAGAGGCCTTCAGTGTACTTTCATCACCTATCCACTCTCTCCTTTGGATTTAACGGTGAAACTCCCGTTGCATTTGTAATGTAACCACCCTAGCTTTTAATTTGACTGAAGGTTGCTTTGAGTTATCTGTATGGTGATTCAGTTCTTCCAACAATAATTTGTTTTTCTATGTCTTCGCATTTTTCATGCAGTCATTTCGCCTTAGCTTCCCTCATTTCCTGTTTATTTCGTTCCTAAGTGACTTGTATTTCTGTATTCCTGCTATTCCGTGAACATATTTGTACTTTCTTCTTTCACCGGTCAACTGAATTATCTCTCCTCTTACCCGTTGTTTCTTAGCAGTTACCTTCTTTGTTGCTATGTTTTTTTCTAGTTTCTGTGACTGACTTTTTATAGACGTGCATTCCTCTTCAATGGAACTGCGCATTGAGCTATTGCAGTGTCTGTAGCCCCATAGAACTTCAAGAGTGTCTCTTCATTCCTTATTACTTCCGTATCCCACTTGTTTGTACATTGATTCTTCCTAAGTAGTCTCTTGAACATGAACCTACTCTTCGTCATTACTAAATTCTCATCTGAATCTATATCTGCTGCAGGGTACGTTTTTACAATCGATTACTTGATTTCTAAATCTCTACCTGACCCTGATGTAATCTAGATCGAACTCTTCTATATCTCCCTATCTTTTCTATTCTTGAACAGAGTTTTAGCTATTACTAGCTGAAATTTGTTGCAGAAAATTAGTCTTACTCCACTCCCATCCCTAGTGCTTAGGCTGTATTCTCCCTTAAGACTTTCTTCTACTCCTTCCCCTACAGCTGCAATATAGTCCTGAGGGACTATTAGATTCTTGTCTCCCTTTACTTCGGTGTGGGTTTGCTGTCGATTCCAATTACCTGTTAGCTGTCTCAAATACACTGCCTCTTTGGATATTCAGTTTCAGTACTTGACGTGACAATATCGGTCAGTTTCTTGTTCTCGCAGGAAATTATATTTTTCCCCAATAGAAAAGCACTGCCATATTTTGACAACCAAGTAGTTCAAACGTCTTCAGAATTTGAGCAACTAAGCCAGTAACATGCGTATCTTTGCAGTCCCCATTGTTAAACATAAATCCATAGTTCATAGTATCCTTCAGTTACGAAGGACTCGTTTTTTTGATCTACAATACACAATATAAACTTACAATTGTAGTAGCTTAAGATAGTTGCTGCATACCAAATGTCAGGTCTTGTATTAGTATTGACCAGTAAACCCTGCACCCCAATACATTAACAGATCAAACTCTAATCTATATAGTGTCATATCTCTCGAACTATGTGTCATATAATGAACCAAATTTGCAGGCACATTCAGTGGTATATGTGTTACGGATAGAGTTGGCAGTAAACAAGTAATACATTAAAACATCATGCATGACGCTACAGATTTAATGCACAAAAGCCTAAAATGTAGTAAGTGATAATCTTCCTCCTTCCATCATTTTGTGCGGAAGGTGGGGGTGTTGTTGACGAGAAAAAGTTTCATAAAGACTTGAAATTATGCATAAAGTTTGTTGTAAGTCGTTAAGTGCGCTCAATCTGAAATATTGGTTGAATACACAGTAAGTTTGGGAGAGTTGGACCACTTTTTCTTTTCAGCATAAAATTTGTATGGTTCTCAACTTTTTTTGTCTCCTGGCAGCGTGTTAGTATAGAGTGTCATTAACTAGAATATATTATTGACAAACAGTCGCTTAAAATAAGTATGATAAAATTAAAATATACATGAGTTGTCCATTTCACCCATAGGTGTATGGGTGAGTGGACCAGTGGTCTGGGAGAGATGGACCATATGAAAATGGCTATACATGAAGCACAGAAGTAATAAAAATTACATACTTTTATTTTTAAGATCTTGTAATGAATACAGAATCATACTATTAAATATTTAGTCCAAAGCAATATTATCAGTTTATTATAAATCTTGTTTGAACATTGGCATGAGATTGACCAGAGTACTGGGAGAGATGGACCATATAAAAATAGGTACACATGAAGCATAGAATTAATCAAAATTACATACTTTTATTTAGAATATCTTGTAAAGAACACAGAATTACACTATTAAATATTTTAGTCCAAGCAATATTATCAGTTTTTTATAAATCTTGATTGAACATTGGCTTCTCTAATGAATTGTTGGTTTTGTTAAACCACTAACCTATCTTTCTCTCACCACAATTAATTTATTTCCGAATGTTGAACAACATTCTTGTTAGCATTGTGGACAAGAAGCACACTGAATCTAGTTGTTATTTTTATTAGTTTCATAATAGATTTCAAAAGACCCAACACATTCATCTTTACCTTGTTCATCAAAGTTATTTTCTTAATCATCTATACTGTCTGCATCTGATGTATACAGTGAGCTCTATGTAGTATTTTTCTATTTTAGCTTCTTCTTTCCGTTTTTCTCTTCAGTAGCATATCCCTTTGGTGATCTTTTTGCGCCTTTTTTTGTTTCCTTTCTTTTCTTATCCCTCTTTTTATGTAGAGATTTAATATTTTCAGCAGAGTTTAACCATTAGAATACAGTTGCTGCCTTTCTCTTACCATTCATGGTTTTATCAATAGAAGGAACATGTGACATTTCTTCCAAAAGTTATGTCTGTGGTGGCGTAGGAGTAGCCACTTTTGAAGATTTAGGTTTAGTAAGAATGGTATCTGAAGTTGTATAAGTGAAGGAATTTAAACTTCTGCTGGTAACTCTGCTCTACTGATAGGCTTGGGATCACTAGGTCTTTTGATGGGCTTTGATGTGGTTGGTTGGCACACGTCAGGGACTGCATCCATCTTCAATGGGATTATTCCACATGCCTTGAAGCTAAATTTAATTGCACATCTACTCTCCCACATTAACACCAGCGGTCCATTTCTCTCAAATAACATGGTCAACCTCCACTGACTGCACGGGAAAAATGGACCACCGCGACTTCTATCTACAGCTAATGAACTCGGTGGCCATTTTAAGTTTAATTTCATGCATACAAATCAAGCCTGTGGAAAAAAACTGCATCAATATTGTGAAAAATAAGCCTAAACACTAAACTAATGTAACTACATAACACTTTTCGGCTTACCAGAGCAGAGAATGTGATTTTCCTCCAGAACTAACACGAAAACAACATCAACACTTTTGCAGTAGGGCTTCCATTCAAATAGCGGGAGCTGCTATCTAGTGGCGCATTTGTGAAATACACTGGTGGTCAGTCTAACACAGTGGTTCAGATCTCCTGGGCATACCCTAGTCTATTTTGCACTTCGTGGGTTATGCTGCCTCAATTCATATACACAGTTTCTAACTGTAATAATTGGCTTATTGTATTAAATCTTTGATGTGGTTATAGATCTGAATGAGTAGATTAGTACAGCACTTAATATTTTTAAATTCGGTCAATAAATGTATGAAATATTGAAAATCAAATTTTTGTTACCTTGGAAACCATAAGAGGGGTAACCTACAACTGGGACCATGCCCCAGATTAGCCATCTACTGACACAGATATACTGCACACCCACAAGTTCCTGTTATGGCACTTGAAACTTAACACCCTGCACATCCCAAATCTATAGTCCAGCCTCCATTGGTGTTTTTATAGGAGTGTAATCAAACATACTAAAGCATTTAGCACATCTTCAATATAATCCTTCTGCTCAAATTTTAAATCACGTTCTTCCCAGTTTTATGCACATGACTTGACAGGAATTTTCTTCTCTTAGATTTTTAACTTCAAATTGCATGTGGTACAGCTTTTCTTTCATCACTCTGTTATTAAAAGGACGTAAAAATCATCAGCATACAAAATAAGAATTGCAAAACTTTTACCTGATTTCTCAATCTTCATTAGTATTTACAACTTAACCTACAATGTTTGCCTTTTTCATTCCACTGTGTAAATGACTTTTTTAAAATCATAAATGCTTTGATTGGTTTATCAGACTTTGATATAATACTCGCTGATTGCTTCATAGAATGGTTTCCACCAAGTCCCAAAATAGAAAAGAACTTTAACATCAAAGCTATTAATCTTAAGATGAATATTTACAGTTTGACTAATGAAAGCTCTGAACACACTATGTCTTATAACAGATGACAAGGTTCTATAATAATCTCTACCAAACTTTTGACCAAATATTTTAGTAACAGGGCTAGCACGAGTGAGTGCCGCCCTTTAATGTATTCCTTTTCGTGTTAAATTCACACTCGTAACCTACTATACTTTTACTCTTAGGTGGGTCCACAAATTCCCAAAGTCATTTCTTCTGCAAAGACTTTATTTCCTCTTTCATGACTTTTATCCAGTCCCCTCTTTCACTCCTCGACATGAGGTCCTCCAGATTACCAGGATCTTCAATCAAACTGAATAACACTTACCAAAAATATGTGACCCACTCGGGGTACTCCCTGGGTTTGGGTACATGGGCTGACCTTCGAGCTGGATGGTCACTTTCTGGAACATCAGGTTCCATCGGCAGCATCTCAGTCTCTCTGCGTTGTCACTGACTGAACATTCTACTTTGTTCTATTTTGACGTGGAATATGGAGAAGGGTTTAATAGCTGAACGCTTATAAATGCAAGTTGTGTAGGCTAATTCCAGTCTTTTGCTATTGTAATGAAAGTATTATTAAGATCGACGTCTTTCGATTTATTCTAAAGCTCTTCAGTGGTCACTCTAACTTCATGATTTTTTCCTTTACAGTAGTAAGTAAAACATCCAAACTGTTCACGGTCATAGCAGACAAAACTGTACGAGGAAAAACAATACTGTTACAGTGACAACTGAAGATGCTTTAATAAAGCGAAACGTATCTGGTCTTAGCAAAAGACGGAAATCAAATGGTGCAACTTGCTTATTCGCAGTTGGGGAAAAAAGAAGCCGAAAAACAAAAAACTTTTAAATTATTCGAAGAAGACAGTTTACCCTTCCATAACTCCTGTGAGGAATACTATTCTTTATGTAAACAGCTGTGTTGCACATCTCTATGCCCAATAATCAAATTGCATGCACTGTGCCATCTCACAAATTAATAGATTAGTTCTTTCCACAACATCATTCTGTCCAGAATTAAGAGTTCACAAATTCAGTGCCATTGTCTACTCGAACAAATTTGATGTTTGCTCCAATCCTGTTTTCGTCCAAATTTTAAATTCACAGAAAAAAATCTTATATTTGTTCTTTATCTTTGAGAAAGCAACAGAACGTCCTCCTGGAATAATTATTCACCATATATACATGTACGTAGCCATAGAGTGTGGCATTTGCTCAGTGGGATCCCGTTAATCCATCTTCACCTCAGATAGATGTTGTTCTCAGCGTAAGGAAATAGATATTCAGACATTTACACTTGTTAGCACTTTCGGAATCGCAACACTTCAGCGTTTTTCAACGTCAACGTGAGTGCTCAGTTGACAGAAACTCAAAATTTTGTTGTTTGTAAATAACATTTCACTCTGATCCAGAACGAAGAAGCTCATTGCTTCTCAACACCTTACATCCATATATATCAAAGACAGTATTTACGCATTTGTTAACCAAACTGTCAGCAACTCGTGGACTTGCGGTTAGCGCTACAGATTCCCAGTCAGTGGAACCAGGTTCGATTACCGGCTCCGTGGCGGATTTTCTCTGCTTGGGACGGAGTATGTAAGTTATCCTCATAGTCACTTCATCATCATCGGTCCGAAAACCGACGAAGAAGTGTCAAGTAAAGAGACTTGGACCAGGTTGTCAAACTCCGCAGAAAGGAATTCCCTGGCAAATATGGCATATGTACAGTTGATTTCATTAACCAAAACATAAACTGACAAAAAATTAGCTGCTAAGGCGTCGGCAAGAATAGCATTTCTGAGGATATAGCCAACCGCTTCACTTATTAATCAAATATTAACGCCACACTTCACAGTTCTTTGTTTGCAGTTTTCTGGTACAAAATCTTGAAGCAATCGCTTCCTCGAGATCTTGTTTCCCGACGCTCTGGTATCAATGATTCACTCATTCAGGTAAAAATCCGTCACTCCAAATGCATTAAACAATGACCTATCTCCCCTCTCCGAATTCTCCTTTGATTATTCTTGCCTCTGGAGACAGCCAAACTTCATATGTACATACTTCCAGGAAATGAAAAATATATATTTTTTCATTTCTCAGCTGTATTTTAAAAAAATCATGTATAAAATTTTACAATATTACCAACATTATCACCGGCACCTTTGTCTAAGCTGGGGTAGTCTCCCACACTTCCATTTAGCATCTTTGTTTTGATATTTTCCTATGTGAAATTTTCAGCCATTATACTGGACTATGTACGCCTCCTGCAAGACAGACAAACTTTTGGTAACAATAACTGAAGAAAACTTCACAAGATCGCTAAAAGCGCATTTTACTTGGTGAACGGTTCCGAATCTTACACTTTAATACTTTTACAATATATTGTCCATAATTGTTGCAAGTTGCTTCACGTTGCGCATGGATAATTTATTTAAAAAAATTTTAAGCGATACGAAACGATGATGACAGATAGCTCTGTGAAACCTGTCATCCAATAGGATGATTTTTTTAGCAATCCTGCCTTGTGAAGTATTCTTCAGTTATCATACACAGCAAATCGACCCCAGTCTTACAATGTCAGGAATATACAACTTTTAGTAAGCCACTCAACATAATGAGTACAATTAGTCCATCATCAAATGGTTTGTCCATGCTCTACAATTATCTGGCTACATCCAGAATGTCAGTTTGGTAATTCTGATTATTTCCTTAAAATTTGAACAACATAGTATTCAGCCGAGCATCCCAGAGTTGTCCATAACGTTTTATTCTTGCCAATAACGAGTTTTCCAGCGTGTGCCAAGCTTCCTTTGCTTACGCTGTGTTTTCCACATGTGCATACAAAGATTTATCCACATGCAAAAGCATAAAGGTCCACGAATCTGTATCCTTTCCTGCTTTCATAGCTGTACTTGCACGCATGCCCCATTGCAGAGATCAGTAATTTTCACGCATTAGAATTCCATCGCAAATTTACATTGTTCTAATCATCCTTGCCTTCTAGTTTTTCTACCGATGGAGTGGCGGTTTCCATCAACTTAAATTCCAGGACATTTTTGGAAACCAGAATTTACAGCCACTAAACTACTTAAGTGCTTTTTCTTCCAAAAAAAGCAAAAAACAAATAAAAGAAAACAAAATTAAACGAAGACACAATCAGTGCCTTCTCTGCTCGACAGCAATGGAAATACTATCGATGACAGTGCTGCTAAAGTCAAAGTTACTAAACGCAGCCCTCCGAAATTCCTTCACGAAAGAAGACGAAGTAAAAATTATAAAATTCGAATCAAGAACAGCTACCAACACGAGTAGCTTAGAGGTAGGTATCCTAAGGACAATGAGGTAACTTTGATCACCTAATGAAAGGCTGTCTTCCGTTCCAGACTGTATACGAATTAGGTTCCTTTCAGAGTATGCTGATGCAATAGCTCCGTATTTAACAATCATCAACAACCGCTCGGTTGTCGAAACATTAGTAATCAAAGACTGGAAAGTTGCACAGGTCACACCAATATTCAAGAAGGGCAATAGGTGCAATATAATACATTACAGGCCTATGTCATTAATGTAGGTATGCAGCAGGATTTTTAAACATATATATTGTTCGAACATTCTGAATTACCTCGAAGAGGTCTATTGACAAACTGTCTACACGGATTTAGAAAACATCGTTATTGTGAAACACAACTAGCTCTTATCTCACAAGAAGTGTCGAGATTTCAAACTGATTCCGTATTTCCAGATTTCCAGAAAGCTTTCGACACCGTGCCTCACATATTGTCTCAGTTATGCGACTGGATTCGTGATTTCCTGTAAGAGAGGTCACAGTTCGTAGTAACTGACGGGAAGTAATCGAGTACTACAGAAGTGATTTCTGGCGTTCACCAAGTTATCTGTATATCTGTTATCTGTATAAACGATTTAGGAGACAATCTGAGCAGCCCTCTTCGTCTAGTAAAGTCATCAGAAGATAAAAACCTATTAGATATCTGTATGGTGAAGGTGGATTTATGGGGTATCATGGAGCAAAAGTTACACTTTAGGGCTGAATACATGCATATACTGGTGGATGATTATTCCAGGAGGACATTCTGTTACTTTCTCAATAGTAAAGAACAAACAAATGATTTTTTCTGTGAATTTAAAACTTAGGTAGGAAACAGTATTGGTGCAAACGTCAAACCTATTAGATCAGACAGTGGAACTGAATTCATTTCTCAGTGAGAATCGAATTGAGCATCAGATTAGTGTGTCCTATTGCGCAGGACAGAATGATGTTGTGGGAGGAACTAACATATTAATTTTTGAGATGTCACAGTGTATGTTATATGATTCTGGTGTGCCTAAGCAATACTGGGCAGAGGCATTAAATACAGCTATATACAGAAAGGACACAGGTGTTATGGAGTCTTTGAATAGTTTAAAAGTGTTTAGTAATCATGCCTTTCTCTGTAATCCAGATCAAAATAGAACAAAGGCGAATGCTCAGTCAGTGGTAGATGCAGAGGAGACTGAGATACTGATGATGGACTCTCATGTTCCAGAAAGAGACAAACCCGAAGTTGTATCACGGATTCGAAGCTAAAAATCTAGGAGAAAAAAAGCCCTGTTAAGTCAATCGACTGGCTGGGTGGTAAATTTATATTTGACCGAAGGTGTTACTCTGCAGATGTGCTGAAACTCTCTGTAATATGTTTAATAGAAACACCGATGTATGCTGGATTATAGATTTGGGATGTGTGGGGTGTTTAGGTCCAAGTGCCATATTAGGAACTTATGTTTTTGCTGTATATCTACATGTAAATGGGTAACCCAGGGCGTGGGCCCAGTTGCAGATTGCTTCTCTTATGGTTTCCAGGCCAACTATAATTTGATTTTCAATACTTCATTACAATTACTGATCGATTTAAAATGCTACCATATCCACTCAATAAACTCTATAATCATGTGCAAGGTTTAGCACAATAAGTCAAGAATTCCAAGTAGAGACTGTGTGTATGTACTGAGGTAGCGTAACTAATGGCGCGAAAACTATGCACACTACATTCAGAATGAGAGCATTTAGAGACTTCCAAAAACTTTATACACAATTTCAAACTTTTACGAAACTTTTTTCGTCGACAGCTCCATAAAACAACGAAAGGCAAAAGTTTATCACTTACTACAGTTTCCGCTTTTCGTGTAGTGTATCTGTGGCATTTTAATTTATTATCTGTTTACTACCAAATATATTCGCAACACATATACCACTGAATTTACCGACAAAAGTAAATCATCATTCGAAACATAGTTCCAGAGATATGACATGTCGCACATGATAACTCGATTCTTTAAATAATTGGGGTTGGGGGTTCACTGGCCAGTACTAACATAAGACCTGACATACAGTATGCAGCAATTATTTTAAGCTAATACAATTTTAAGTTTGTTATTGTGTACTGCAGGTCAGCAATAATGATTCTTCGTTACTCAAGGATAATATGTACTATGACATTGTGTTTAACAACGAAGATGTAAAAACGTGCATGTAAATTCCTTTGTTACTCAGATTTTGGCTTTCACAATATGGGAGTGCCTTTCTGTTGGGGAAAATACACTTTCGTGATAGAAGACGAAACTGATGGACGTCAAAGATTGGAGTTGAATGCATAACTTTAAATTCTGCATCCAAAGAGATAGTGAATTTGAGGCAACTAAGAGGGCAACTTTTCAACAATAAAATGAAAATCCTATACCATTGTTTACGAGAACCAGAATTCTATTAGACGGTCAGATAATACTATGTTGCATTCTACATTGAAAAACGTTGGTGCGAAAGAAAATTTTACTAGACATTGTGATACTAATGCGTGAATATAAGTAATATGAATGAAGTAATTGTTATTTATCTATGCCATTATAAATAGCAGCACAATGTCACACGTTTAAAACCAGTTTATTTGTTGACACGTCAGAGATATTAAACACAGGGTTGATAGTGTCCACAAAGCCGTCAATAGTGTTTACTGTATTTCGGTTTCTAGCAGTTCAGCTACTCCCATCAGCCACCTCGCTGAGAATATCCACGTGTAGTAAAGAGACAGAGCTAAAATTTTGTTGGCCTCCAACTTCTGAAATGATCAGTATTAACTTGTGTCTTCTTGCAATATATTGTGACTTCCACAACTCCGCTCTGTATCTTACACGTAGAAAAGGTTTTGTAAAGTGGAGACAGCAGCCAGTGATTGCATCTTGTTTATTACGTTCCACATAGACAATATTTCCATTTAAATGCTGCACGAAACATTTAAGTGAAAATCTCCTATAATTCGTATATTACAGTGAAAACATTTAAATATGAAACGAGACGGAAATATTGCTTGATGAATTATTTATCTCTAATCAACTGGTGTTAAAAATTAGTGTTCCCTACAAAACCGTAAATATACCGAAATGTAACAGTTAAAAAGAAGAAACATGCAAGAAGTCTGTAAAGTAAAACCTTCCAGCTCTGTTTACAAATCTTCATTATCTGACTGGTATTTGCGCTCAGCGCAATAAATAATTTAAATTGCGGTTTAAATTGTTTTATTATATCGTTATGCTCCTGCAAAATCTGTAAACACCGCGAAGGAACGTTGTTCATTTATCTCGGATCCCTGTCAGGTACGGCTATTACAAGAGGTAGAGAAGATCCAATGAAGAGCGGCGCGTTTCGTCACGGGATCGTTTAGATAGCGAGAGAGCGTTACGGAGGTGCTAAACAAACTCCACTGGCAGACGTTACAAGAGAGGCGTTCTGCATCACGGGCAGATTTACTATTAAAATTTCGGGACAGCACTTTTCAGGAGGAGTAGGGAAACATAACATAACATTGACCACGAGGGGAAAATTCGAGAAATTAGAGCCAGTACAGAGGCTTACCGACAATCATTCTTTCCAGGCACTGTTCGCGAGTGCAACAGCGTTGGAGGGATAAGATAGTAGTACCGAAAGTACCCTCCGCCACACACCATTAGGTGGCTTGCGAAGTATGATGTAGATGTATATGTATATGTAGAATACCGATGAGATACATGCGTAGGCGTCCATAATTTAAAATATAAAACACATGCCTAGAACAACACCAGGATAGGCAACACACTGTCATTCTGCTCCACAGAAACCATCACTATGCAAATCAAGTTGTGTAAAAAGAAAAATATAGGCTGTATGAAATGTTTAAAATAAACTCAGCGGAATTCTACTTGACAGTATAATGGGAAGTCTTAGGCTTATTATGGACTATACTCAAAAAAATGGTTCAAATGGCTCTGAGCACTATGGAACTTAACTACTGTGGTCATCAGTCCACTAGAACTTAGAACTACTTAAACCTAACTAACCTAAGGACATCACATACATCCATGCCCGAGGCAGGATTCGAACCTGCGACCGTAGCGGACACGCGGTTCCAGACTGTAGCGCCTAGAACCGCACGGCCACTCCGGCCGGCTATACTCAAAAGACGGAACTTCTCCAGCTGCCATCATTCTACAGAACGACAAACTAGAGAACATTCTTCGCCGGCCGCGGTGGTCTCGCGGTTCTAGGCGCGCAGTCCAGAACCGCGCGACTGCTACGGTCGCAGGTTCGAATCCTGCCTCGGGCATGGATGTGTGTGATGTCCTTAGGTTAGTTAGGTTTAAGTAGTTCTAAGTTCTAGGGGACTGATGACCACAGCTGTTAAGTCCCATAGTGCTCAGGGCCATTTGAACCATTTTTCTTAGAACTTTCTTCGTAATAAGTATATGCTTAAAAATGAATGTTACAATCCTTTCGGCGTCAGGTAGGATAAATATAAAAATGCACACGTTGAAATTATTAGCTACTCAGCTGCCAAAATATTACCCGTTTAGTATTACAAATTGAAACAAAGACGGAAGAAACGTACGTTGTGAAGACGCCCGCAGCTGTATTCTGTAACCTTGGAAGAGAAACAGATATTGCATCATATCAGTAGGATTGAAGTCTATTTTCGGTCCTTTTGTGGCTCGGTCACGACAGGAGTACGTCACGCAATACTGCGACTTATAAACGGCCGACAGTCCCTGGTCTCAGCCATCCTTCAGCATCATGAGGGCGACAGTGGCAGTCCTTCTCCTCTGCCTTGCGGTGAGTAGGGCCTACTGACAAGTCTCCAATAAGTACCTTAACTTACATATTCTTCACCATTTCCTTAGTTACCTGTCGTGATAACAGATCAATTTCAAAGATGATTGAGTCATGGTTTCGTCATCGTTCAGCGGGTTAATACAGTAACTAATAGAATAGGGTACAAATTTTTAAAAGAATCTTGTTTCTTAGATATCTTAATTCTTCAACAACTATTTCAAAGGTCCAGAATAAGCACTTACAAACAAATTGACATGTACCTGAAAAGTACATATAATTAATGACTGACAGGATCCACAGTGTGCAACAAATTAATTGTTCACAGATTGTAACTACATAAATCTTAACTACAGACACTGAGATGTATTACACAATCCTGTCACAGGTGTCAGCGTGCAGGTGCCAAGAAACGCCACCAGGTCCTCCTGGACCAACTGAAGGGCCACAACCAACTGGACCACCTGGCCCACCGACTGGAGGACCTGATCCAACAGGTCAACCTACTGGAGGTCCTGAACCAACTGGTCCCCCTGGCCCACCAACTGGAGGCCCTGAGCCAACAGGTCAACCCACTGGAGGTCCTGAACCAACTGGAGGGCCCCAGCCCACCGGTGAACCTCAACCTACTGGAGGACCTCAGCCTACTGGACCAGCAGGGCCACCCGCAGTAGGTCCTGGCCGCTTTTGGCGCGGTGTTTTCTAATGAAACAGCACAAATATCTAATTGAAACAAGTCTTCAATTTTGCCTACATGATGACCACTAAACTCTTTTCAGCTTATTTATAAAGTATTCTCATGTTACTGTTTTCATTCGTGTTTCATTAAATTAGCATTAAAAAAGTATTTGTTAATTTTTTACTCAACCTTAGAATTGTTTACGTGTAGAAGCTGAAGCAAATCTGCTATTGCGCAAAAAAATCTCTGCGAGAAACACACATTAAAAAGTATTTACTGGCGGAAGCATGTGACAAAAATGATCAAGTTTAAAAATTGAAACTACTTGAATTCATGTTACTTTTAGATATTACCGTGTCATTAAGATAGAAATTTAAAATGTTGTGATAACTGAAAAACGAGAAGTTTACTTGTTCCTGGATTTTCAGCCTACGAGGCTTATTCGTTAGAATTGCTTCTTTTAAGACTTTCGGGATGCTCGAAACTTTTCAATAATGAGATTTTCACTTTGCAGTGGTGTGTGCGCTGATATGAAACTACCTAGCAGATTAAAGCTGTGTGCCGGACCGAGACTCGAACTCGGGACCCTTCTCTTTCGCGGGCAAGTCTCGGTCCGGCACACAGTTTTAATCTGCCAGGTAGTTTCAACTTTTCAATAGCTGTTTATCGAGGATCACATCCTGAAATAAATTCTGAAAGATGAATATACTTTAGTAGAACACGGATTGATATGAGGCAATTTTGAAAAGTTGCTGCAATTCATTATTATCATGGAAACATCGGGGTTACTTACTTACTTTCTTTGGAAGCACTAAGTACATTCCAGACCGGCAGAAGACCTGATTTTGATTTACAATAACATCCACCCATTCTTACGTACTGATAACTGTAGGTATCCAGAGTGGCAATTACTATCTCCGTGG
Source organism: Schistocerca piceifrons (assembly GCF_021461385.2). Taxonomy (NCBI): domain Eukaryota; kingdom Metazoa; phylum Arthropoda; class Insecta; order Orthoptera; family Acrididae; genus Schistocerca; species Schistocerca piceifrons. Next base: position 969,137,658 of record NC_060139.1, on the reverse strand, counting down.
AGTTTTTCTCATTGCGTAATATACAGATTGAGTCACCTAAAACTCATACCGCAAATATTGTGAAAATGGAGAGTGGTATTGGTATACGTTTTTCACAGAATCGGTGTGGTAGTCAAGGGCTCGTATTGTCAGCATGTAATAATACTTAGAAAGTGTAGTTTTTGTTCAAGCTTACACTTTTTAAATGGGACAATGTCTTATTGACATTAACAGACTAAAAGTAGGGTAAATTAGAATGTCAGTGGTGTTTGTTTCAGGATTCTGTTGGGAGTCGTTTACGATTTATCGTATTTTGAAAATTTCGAGGATTGACACTTGTACAAGAGCTGTGGTAGCACACATTAAAGAACAACACAAGTGCATATTCTGGTTATGTGGATTCTGACCAATAACGAGACAACTGACTATCACAGGTTGTGTTCAAAATAGCCACCAGCAGCGGCAGTACACGCTTCCAATCTGGTATGGAACGACTGCTGCATACGTACAAGCATTTCAGAGGGCATGTCCGAGCAGACCCTAGTAATACGTCGTTGCATATAATCAGGTGTCGTTGGTATGTTTCTTATAGACAGCGTCTTTCAGCTTTTCCCGCAGAAAAATATCTATAGGTGTAAAATCTGGGAAACTGGCCATCCAAGGTATAGGTCCTCTGCTTCCAGTCCAACAATTTGGAAACAAGTATTGTAGAATGTCTCACAGTATGGGCTGGACAGCCATCAGGTTGGTGCCACAGGTTCCACCTAGTCTGCAGGGGGAACGTTTTCTAGCATCTGTGGAAGATGGTCTGTGAGAAGGCTGCGATACTTGCAACAGTGTTCCGTCTATGAAAAACGTGTCTATGAGCTGATGGTTCACTATCCCACACCACACGTTTACACTCCACGGACACCGACGTTCCTCTTCGCGATGCCAGCGGGGTTTGTCTACAGACCAATAGTACATGTTTCGGCGGTTTACCTGGCCATGATTAGTACTTGTGGCTTCATCACTAAACAAGATATACATTGTACATCTGGAATATCCTACCTTAATGCCTTCGAACAGAAGTTAATACAGTTCTCACAAACGTGTGTAGGCATCTCTTGACAAAAAAAGATGTGATGGGGATGCAACTTATGTGGATGGGGAATGCGAAGAACACTTGCTTCACTCATGCCACTTCATCGTGCGGTTCGGCTGGAGATAACGTGCGGATCAGCTTCAACAGCATGAAGAACAATAACTTCTCACTCTACTGTCGTCATTTGTTTCTTTCTGTTACACTGTCTAGATGTTACAATACCACTTTCACGTAACTGGTTTAACAAGCTGATACATAATTATCGATATGGTTGACGTTTATTCTGATGTCTTGCCACATAAACCGCACAAGAACGGACTGCATGCTTCCTGCGCTCTCCATACACCATGAGCATGCAGGCTTTTTCTGCATTGGTAAATCCCATCATGACCTACTGCCTGGACTGTCACACACCAACTGACTAGGAAGTCGCAGTGCACTCAGGGAACACACAAGCACACTGTAAGCAAACGTGACAACATCGTACTTAGCAATTAACGCATGCTGAATGTTACAAACAAGTGTCAGTGTGAAAACTTTTCGAAGTACGATATCTTGTAAATGACTCCCACTAGAATCCTGCAACAAACACCATTGACATTCTAATTTATCCTACTTTTAGTCTGTTAGTTTCAATACACATCGTGTGTGGAAACTTTTCAAAGTACGATATCTCATAAATGACCCTCACTGGAATACTGCAACAAATACCACTGACATTCTAATTTACTCTGCTTTGGTATGTTACATTACATTACTGCTTGTTCCATGGATCTTGAATACGACATTTCGTAACGATGTGGAATATGTCAGTTAAACATAAGTTTGCTTTACACAATAGAATTAATTTTCTTTATAGTTAGCACTTCATGTATAAGGTTTATCTATTGAGTAGAAGGAGGTGTCACTCAGAAATTCTTTTAATTTGTCTTTAAATGTTGGTTGGCTATCTATCAAACTTTTAATAGTATTTGGAAAATGAGCAAGGATATTTGTGCCAACATAATTCACTCCTTTCTGTGCCAAAGTCAGAATAGTGAAGACCATACTTTGTTCTAGTGTTGTAACTGTGCACTTCACTACTATTTTTGAATTGGAATGGGTTAGTAATAACAAATGTCATAAGTGAATATGTGTATTGCGAATATAGTGCGAATATCCCAGGTTCATTCAATAAAAGTCTGGAATGTGATCTTGGGTTGGCTCGAGGTATTATCCTGATTACACGCTTTTGTGGAATGAATACTTCTTTTCTTAATGATGAATTACCCTAAAATATGATGCCATATGAAAGCAATGAACAAAAATAGCCATAGAAGGTTAACTTACTGATATGTTTTATCATCAAAATCATCAAATTTGCAATAACCCTAAGAGCGTAAGTAGCTGAACCTAATGGTTTCACCAGCTTATCAGTGTGTTTCTTCCAACTGAATTTCTCATCAAAGCACACACCCAGAAATTTTGAATATTCTGCCTTAGCAGCAGGCTTGTGTTCAAATTCTATATGTATCAATGGTGTTACGCCAATTACTGTATGGAACTGTATATATTGCGTTTTTTCAAAATTTAGTGAAGGTCCATTTGCAGAAAACCAACTAATAATTTTCTGAAAGACAATATTTACAATTTCCTCAGCTGATATTTGTTAACAGGCGTTGTTACATGCAGAAAAGTGTATGTTTGCACAAAAAATACACTTTCCAAGTATTATTATAATCTGTTTATTGGCTAATAATATGAGTGCCTGATTACCAATCCATTCCGTGAAAACCGCACATCAATAGCGTTTTCCATAAGTGCAATATTTGCGGTGCAAGGTTTAGGTGATTTGCCCTGTAGATCGATTGAGTTATATAATCTACTGGGTTAACACCTTATCTTTGAAGTTATGTAAGGCAATGCATCTTGGCAATTTGTTCATAAATTCCTAGGACAATATCATGAACCACTTATTACAGCTCAAAAACTTTTTATGGCGCAAAGTAATAATACTAGCACATCCTTAAATCTTAATTTTGGGCTACTCTGAAATATTATCTTTTACTCGTAACGTAATAGCTATATACTGTGGTAACGTGGGCTGGGGATAGAAGAATGAAAGGGGATGCCATCTGGTAGAAGTTTGATCTGAGCATAATTAAATCGCTGTAAGTGTTTGGTTCAAAAATCATACAATAATGTTGCGACCTAGAAACACTGTAAAGTTGCGACCTAGAAACACTGTAAAGTTCCGGATGGTGTACGCAGAATGATTCCGTGGTGATGTTACAAGAGGACTCTGCTCCAAAACGACCAAGTCGAAAGTTATAGGCGAAAATCCTTGTGATATCTCTGACAGTGGAATACATGTACGATTATTACATGGACCAACACAAGAAACAATATCCACCGATGAAGGGCTACTGTAAGGGCTATTTCTATAGGCACTTGATCGGTGGAAGAGATGTGTTTCAAGTAGCGAAGGTGAACAAGTGCTCATATCTCTTAAGGTACGCACTATAGAGCCCATGTTTACAGGACTTTTTTCCTTGTTTTGGTCCACGCTACCAAATCTAAAGGCAGTGTTCCACTGTCGAAGGTATCAGAACAATATTCGCTTACAAGTCTACTAGATCGTTTCTAGACTAGGGTCCCTTACGCCAAATTGATATATTTGCCCTTCTCCATCATTCCAGAAAGTTGGTAAAACCATCAGAAAATCACGCTGTACAATATTACCGGTGATTTAGAAACTGTATTTTAAACTCCAAAACATTCCCTGAGACATGTGTAAAGTCTCAACGTAACTAATTTGTTATGTATTCAATAAAATGAAGAAATTGCAGAAATGAAGTAAATTACAGAGATGGAATGTGGATAAAGTGAAAGAAACGTAACTTGTCGAGATTTTCAAATGAAGCATTAGGCAACAATTGATTGAAATAAGTGAAAGGATTACATTAGAAGAGAAATGCGTAGCTTTGTAGGGTGAAATAGTAGAGGGAACAGAGGATGAAATAAGCAAAAGGCAAGGCCCAGTAGAAGTGCTTGAATAACACACGAGATACTTCATTTAACTGACAAAATGAGGAATTACAAAAATGAAAGAAATGAATCAGATGAAAAGGGATACGGACGTCTGAAAAACAGATTGAAATGAAGTGCAAAATGGCAAAGCAGCAATGGATAGAGCTGTCGCCTATAGCAAAATTAAAACGGACTCAGGGAGAAAAGACGAGCTGTTGCATGAAAATTAAGAGCTCAGATGGCAAGCCAATACCAAGCAATGAAGGTAAAACTAAATGTTGGAAGCAGTATGTAGAAGGAACATGACAGGCAAACGAATTTGAAGACAATGTGGTAGAAAGGGAAAGATGTAAAATAGGAGATGTGATACTATGACAATAATTGTCAGCACATTGAAACATCTACGTCGAAACAAAACTCCTGGAGTAGACGACACTCTCTCAGAATTACTAGGATCCTTTGGAGAACCAAACATTACCTAACTATCCTGCCGTCTTATCCGCACTAAATATGAGACAGTGGCAATACCTTCGTACTCCAAGAAGACATCAATATCTCCAATTCAAAAAAGACAGGTGCTGACAGTTGCGAATATTACTGAACTATCAATTTCGTAAGCCATGGCTGCCAAATATTGATACGAATTATGTACACAAAAATAGAAAACCTGATGAAACTCGACCTTGGGGAAATCAGTTTGGGTTCTAGAGAAATGTAACAACACGCGAGTAAAACCTGACTCTAAGACTGTAGATTTGGAGAAAGTTTCTCACCTTGTTGACTGGAATATACTCTTTGAAATTCCGATGGTAGCAGGGATAAATGCAAGGAGCGAAAGGTTATACACAACTTGTACAAAAAACACACAGATTTTATTAAAGTAACAGAGAATAAAAACGAAACAGCAGCGTTCTTCTATCCCCACCCCACGTTACCACTGTATATGACTATTACTTGAGCTATTGAGCAATTTGTATAGGGAATCAAGGAGAAATCTGGACTTTAAGTTCACGGAGATTCAATCAAAATTCTTATGTTTACCGATGGTATTGTAATTGTCTCAACTATGGCAGAGGACTTATATGATCAGCTGACCAAAAAAGAACAAAGTTTCGATAAGATTTTATGAGATAAATTCAGCAAACATAATAGAGGGTAATCGAATTTAGTAGAATTAAAATCAATAGATGCTTGGCGGGGAGTTAAATTAGGAAGTGAAACACTAAGAACAGTAGATGAGTTTTATTATATGAGTTGTAAAATAAATAGAGATGGTATGAAATTCAAACTGGTGGTAGTAAGAAATACATTTCTGATAAAGAGGAATTTGTTAACATCGAATGTAAATGTAATTGGCAGAAAGACTTTTCTAGGTGTTTGTGTGAAGTGTAACACTGTAAAGAAAAGAAATGTGGATCGTAAACAGCTCAAACAAGAGGAGAGTAGATGAGTTTGAAAATAGGGGTTACAGAACAATGCTACGTCTAGATGTACACATCGAATAAATAATGAGAAAGTGCTGAATAAAACCGAAAAAAAGATATTTTTTCATAACTTGACTAAAAGGTGGTATCAGATGATAGAACACATCCTGGTGTGTCAATGAATGTTCTGAATGGTACTGGATGAAACAGCAGGGTAAAAATTGTAGAGTGAGACCACAGCTTAATTATAGTATGTAGCAGGTACTGAGAGAGGGTGAGACCTGCACAGGATAGACTAGTGTGGAGAGCTGATTTCACCCAGTCTACAGAATGCAGACCACCACTAAAACAACAACTATAACAATAATATTCCTTAAAGCAAAACTCAGATGATAACTGAAAGTTAGGTCCTATTTTTTTCAAAATCCTGTACCTTACAGCACCAATACAAACATAAACAAGACTACGAATTTCGAAAAACGCAGCTCCTCTAAAATCCCTGTTGTTTTCACGGTTAACATGCTCCAAGAAATATACAGGGGTTGTTCTAAAATATAGAATCTGCACGGGAAATGGATGCTTGGAGATAAATGCTGATGCTAGCTAAGCCTGCAGATTGTGCTGCTGTACCACGAACGGCAATTGTGAAATCTCCTCAACATGCTGAATCAATTGTAGTTAGAGCAGAGTTCTGCGCAGTTCAGAGAGCACTAAGTCGAAGCTAAGCTATTTCGAAAGAAGGCAGGTTATTGATGCTCGTGTTTTCGATGCTTCTGTAACCATGATAATCGAAATGTTCAGTGTTTCAAGATATGTTCATATTGAAGATTTATAGCGTATACAAGAAAACAGGAAAACATCAGCCTTAAATCACAACATAGACTAAATGATTTGTTGAGTGATCGTGAACGATGGTTACTGAAGAGGACTGTGATGAAAAATAGGAGAGCAACAGCTGTGGAACTGAATATTGCTCTCGCGAAGTCAGTCAGCACCAAAACAACGTTATGGTAGTTCCATATGCAAAGAATTGCAGAGCGAGCTGAAATTTCAAAACAACTCATCAGTGACGCGAATACCCATAACAGGAAAAGTTACTGCCGAAGCCACAAAACCTAAACTATGGAGCTCTTGGAAAAAGTCATTTAGTCGAATGAGTCTTGTTCCACACTGTTTCTAAACTGTGGCCGAGTTTGGGACCAAAGAGTGAAACATGGCGTTGGTTCAGTGATAATTTGGGCAGTGATGTCGTGGCCTTCCATGGGCCCGGTGGCCTGACAGGTCGCATTTCTGCCATGTGGCCATTATAGAAGATGCATCTCATGGTACAATGTTCGTTTCCCAACGGTGATGCTGCTGCTGTGTTCCAGCATGACAGGATCCCAGTTCATTCAGCTCGCCTCGTCCAGGATCGCTAGAGTTCATACAACGAAGCGCCAAATAAACTGGGCATGCGTATTCAACACTGGATATACACTGAAGCACCAAAAAAACTGGGCACATGTATTCAAATACAGAGATATGGAAACAGGCAGAATACGGCGCTGCGGTCGGCAACGCCTATGTAAGACAAGTGTCTGGCGCATTTGTTAGATCGGTTACTGCTGCTACAGTGGCAGGTTATCAAGATTTAAGTGAGTTTGATGAGTTTGACCATGGTGTTATAGTCGACGCACCAGCGATGGGTCATAGCGACGAAGTGGGGATTTTCCCGTACAACCATTTCACGAGTGTATCGTGAATATCAGGAAGCTGGTAAAACATCAGATCTCCGACATCGTTGTGGCCGGAAAAAGATCCTGCAAGAACGATGACTGAAAAGAATCGTTCACCGTGACAGAAGTCCAACCCTACCGCAAATTGCTGGAGATTTCAACAAGGGTCAGCGTACGGACCATTCCACGAACCATCGTCGACATGGGCTTTCGGAGCCAAAGACCCACTCGTGTACCTCTGATGGCTGCACAACAGAAAGCAGTACGCCTCGCCTAGACACGTCAGCACCGACATTGGGCTGTTGGTGACTGGAAACATGTTACCTCGTCGAACGAGTCTCGTTTCAAATGTTATCGAGCGGATGGACGTGTAGGGGGATGGAATCCATGGACCCTCCATGTCAGGAGGAGACTGTTTAAGCTGGTGGAGTCTCTGTAATGGTGTGGGGCGTGTGCCTTTGGAGTGAGATGGGACTCCTGATACGTCTAGATATGAATCTGACAGGTGACACGTACGTACGCATCCTGTCTGATCACCTGCATGACAATGCGACACCCCACATACCCAGAATTGCTACAGAGTGCCCCTAGGAACACTCTTCTGAGTTTAAACACTCGAGACGTGAACATTATTGACTATATCTGGGATGCCTTGCAATGTGCTGTTCAGAAGACGTCTCCATCCCTCGTATTCTTACGGGTATATGGAGAGCTCTGCAGGATTCACGGCATCAGTTCCACCCACCAGTACTTCGGACTTATAGCAATGATGCTCATCTCAAGCTCTAAAGAAGACTCGTTTATTTAGTATAGGTAAATAAAAATATAAGTGTACACGAAGACACGGTCTTCATACAAATGTATAGTGGCCAGCGGTAACATTGCATTACCTACGCGGCTCACAAAGAACAAAGGTTGTTGTTATTGATGTTTGTTGTTGTAGTCTTCAGTCGGCTGGTCTATCCTGCGCAAGGCTCTTCATGTTTGCGTAACTACTGGAACATGCAAGATATGCATCTATGTGTACTTGGTTTCTGCTGGGTGTTTCCGTAAATGCGTGCAAAAGTGTAACAGGACAGAGACAATGCTCCACTGAGCAATTTCAAACAGGAAACCTGTGGTCGGAGAAGCCACCTTAAGGAGATATGGAGGTAAACTTGTCTACCGCTTCGTCTAACAATAGTGTTTTCCAGCTTATTTGCAACTAACATGCGTTCAACTTTGCACGTATTGTGCTGTTTATTTACATGTACATTCTTTATTTCCTGCGAGGAAAAAAGGAGGACGGGCCTGATTATCAGGAAGTCATGATGCGGGTTTTGTTTAATATGCTTGTCCATAAGGCGGCTCTGTTGTATCGTATTTGCCTTGTCCCATGACGGAACGTTCTATGAATCAACGAAAGACCCAGTCGTTACTCAGTGCTATTCATAGACGTACATTACAATAGGATGGAGCAGTACTGGTACAGTATCTCCTGGTCACTGGATTGGAAGTGGATGTGATATTCTATGGCCTACGAGTTCACCAGGCAGAATCCCCCTGGTTATTTGCTATGGCGATATTTATAGTCACTTGTGTATGAGAGCCCAGTGGATACGGAGATGGAATTAGTTACCAGAATTGTAGTTGCCTGTGATGTGATTCGAAACACACCAGGGATATTTTTCAGGGTGCGTCAGAATCTTGTTCAGCGATGCCACGCTTGCATTGATGTTGATGGCCGTCAGTTTCAGCTCATCTTGTAAGATACTGTACAGAAGGTACGTTCATCGTGTCAGTGATGGTATTTTCACTTAACTAATGTCAATAAAAAGTACACAGTAATGTGATTTTATTTCTATTACCTCCCTAAGCTAGTTTCTCCGATCCCAGGTTCACTACCTCAAATTTTTCAGTGGAACATCCATTATGCCCTGTTAAATTTTTGTACGCTCTTACATATATTCAAACCTTGATCTACCTCTACAATATTCAGCACACACTTCCCTCTATTTACAAACCAACGATTCACTAATTCCTCAGGATGTGTCCCGTCGGCCTATTCCTTCTTTTAGTCTTTTAGTCGCAGTGCGCCATAACATTATTTTGTCGTTTGTTTGATTCAAAATCTCTTTTTCGTCATTCGATCTATTCATCTAATATTAAAGATTCTTCTATAGCCCCACCGTACTGCAATAGCCTTGCAAACAGAACTACAGACCATCAAACATACCGCTTCCAGCAATACCTTATAGCTCTGCCCTGATTGATAATGTACTACGAAAAAGAAAAATATACTCAAAATTACGCCACATTTGTATGCTGGCTAAAATCACTCACTCAGTAATTACAAAGCCAGATGCAAAATCTCATACACGAGTATTGGCAACATTTTAGTCAACGCCGCAGAAAAATTAATGTCTCGTAACTACAGACCTGCATTTTATGATACCAAAAGCGTATCAAAAATTTTTATTCGGTAGTAAAGGCAAATTGCAACCCTTGACACAGAGTGGTGTACATAAAATCACTTGCAAGCAATATGAAAAATGTATATTGGTCAGTTAATCAGATCTTAGCAAATCAGGCTACATGAACATGACAGAAGCTGGATATTAAAGAAGCAGAGTCTACCTTTCCTCACCATCTGATGAGAAAACTGCTGATGTTATGTAGAATGTGAAGTTTTATAGGCTGTCAAAAAAAGCAGAAAGATAACCATATTGGAAGTACTGGAAATCAACAAATACATGACTCAGAATGGCAGCCTAATATTAAATGATCAGATCAATTTCCGTTTTCCTCTTTCTAGATTAAAACGGTAAATCATCTTATTTCTCACGAGTTTTTAAATTTGTCTCCACATAAAAACATTGTTTACCGCGTTTTTCAGTTAATGTAATTATTTCTATGTAACAAAAAATGTAATGATTTGCTATGTAAATACGCTGTCATTTTCGTATCATCTGTACAAATAGCATCTCTGTAAGTCGCACATCATGTTTATCTCTGTTTGCGACATTCAATTGTCACTTGAAGATGACCTAAGAAGCTGAAAGCCCGTTCGTGTCCAAATAAATATAATTTTGCTGGACAGTGTTGTGCCAAGCACTGACGGAAAATTCAGTTAGTTTTATATTCCTTCTTCCCTGAACCGTTTAGAGTCTTCGTTTCACTTCCATACAAGGGTACTACTCTATACAAATACTTCAGAAGAGACTTGGTAATAAAAACGAATTTCCCTTTTACAGAAAGGTTTCTACTTCGGACATTGTAAGCCATTTTGTTGCCAAAATATAAAAACTCATCTACTCCTTTAATGTTCAATTTTCTGATCTAATACCATCACTGCTGCCTACATTCCATTACCCTTGTTTTATTATTATTATTGTTTTAATATTCATCTTACAAGCTCTTTTCAAGACACTAGCCATTCCTGTCAACTGTTCTTCCAGGTCCGACGCAGATTGTTCACTGTAGGCTACAGACTGAATAACGCAAGAATAGGCTACGACTGTGTCTCACTGATATCTCGACTATTACTTCCCTTTTCATGTCTTTCAACTTCTGTGATGATAGTCTGCTCTCTGTACAAGTTGTAGATAACCTTTCACTAACTTAGTATTATCCCTGCTCTTCCTGGAAATTCAAATAATGTATTCCATCAACAATATCAGAAGTGTTGGTTGGTCAGCTGCTCCCATCCACGCAGCAGTAGTTCAGAGCACACCGTTTCGTCTGTGAGTTCGCGTTTTAATTACAGCATATTTTACAATTCCTCCAACTTTTGTATGGCTAGGGTCTGTGACTACTGGGTTCAGACGCGAGAGGAGGTGACGACACTTCCCTCGCAGCTCCAGGCTATGCTGGCTTTGGTCCCACAGCTTGAGACTGTTGCTGATGGGCATCGATGTGGAGGGCTGGACTTGATAATACATGGTGCCTCCAGCAAATTCCTCAGGTCCCCCAGTCGGTCCAATACTGTGACGCCCCGAGTAATGCCCAAATTGGGGATGAACCCTCAGCTGTGTTTGAGTGGTGGGTCGTTTCAAGGTGTGGCAGGCAGTGAAAGATTTTTCTGGGGGCCTATCAAAGGGCCTCCCCAGTTCGTCTGACGAACAGGTTTTTGGCACTATCTGTGGATGACAGAGGCTCTTTGACAGATGTAGTCGCTCGCTCTGAACCAGATGAAGTCTCTTGGGCCACAAGATGGGTATTCAGTGAACGTAGGTGTACTGTAGTTGTGAGTTCCGATCTCAACTTCATAATGGGGCCCCTTAGGAACATGGCTTACGAAGGAGGGGAAGTGTGCACTCTGTGTGCACATCAGGAGAGGTCATTCCAGACGTATGATGATGTGTGTTGCTTTAGATCAGAAGAGATGTTCTCAGGATTCGAACAGCTAGGTGAAGTGGTAAAGACTGCCAGTCTTGCTTGCAAGTTAAGGCAGAGCTCGCCATCTGCAGCATCATGGACAGGACCGACTGCCTTTGGTACAGAGCCAAGTGGAGGACTTGAACCAGAAAATCAGTTTTCAGGATTGCGCCATAGGGTGGTGTGGTTTCGGGTTCGTACACGCAGGAGGCTGCTACACGGGTAGTCAGGGCTTTATGGAATGAACTGGGCCGTTTTGTACGTTAGAGGATCTTAGGAAAGTGCAGAAAGGGCTTCAGTTTCATAGGGGTGTAGCAAATCACAGGAAGAGGGTAGGTATAGCAACAATCAATATTTTGGTTATTAACTGTCATAACTGCGTTGCAAAGAACCAGAGCTGCAAACGGTAGTAAAAACCACTGAAGCTTAAAGTGTCATAAGTACCGAAAATTGACGAAGCCGGAGTCAGTCTCAATTTTTCAAAGGACCTAACATATTTAGAAAGGAAAGATTAAATAGAAATTGTGGCCGCATTTTTGTTGCTGGTTATAGGTAGTTTATCTTGTAGCGAAATTGATGTGGATGGTCCCTGTGAAGTAGTATGGATAGAGGTTACACGTAACATTCGAAATAAATTAATAATTGGTTCCTCGTACGGACCCCCGCGTTAGATGATACAGTCGCTGGAGAGTTCAAAGAAACCTTGAGTCTCATCACAAGTAGGTACCCCACTCATACAATTGTAGTCGGCGGCGACTTCAATCTATCCCCAATTTGTTGGCGAAGATATGTATTCAAAGACGGTAATAGGTTTCAAGCATCATCAGAAATTGTACTAAATGCTTTCTCCGAAAATTTTTTTGAGGAGTTAGTTTAGGAGCCCACTCCAAGTGTAAACGGTTGAGAAAATATATTTGACTTCTTAGCAACAAGTAATTCTGAGGAAATATGTAGCGTCATGATGGTTATACAGTGGCATTAGTGACCACAGGATCGTTGTAGACACTTAATGACACAAATCGACTTAAGAGATGAGAAACGTGCTGGTTTTGAGGTGGACTGTATTTGACTTCTTAGCAACAAGTAATTCTGAGCAAACTGGCAAATTCATGATGGTTACAGTGGCGTTAGTGACCACAAGATTGTTGTAGAGACTTTATGACACTAACCGACTTGAGAAATGTGCTGATTTTGAGATGGATTGTGTCCATCAGCTGTGTTGACGCCGCTTTACAGCGTGACGAGCTCCGGGCTAAAAGCTCTTGATAATTACCGTATTTGCGGAAGCGAAAGGAAGTGAATGCGAGAGTAAACTCTGTGTTGACGATACTACTCTTTGCTCTTTGCTCTTTGCTCTCTACCCATGACACTGGGTTAATAATACTTTTTACTGTGGCTTGAGATACTGGAATAGGGTCCGGGGCGGATCTAATTGTACTGCTGCATGCCGTCATTACGAAATTAGTTAGAGAATAAGTTTGTTTAAACGCTGAGGCGTAATATCTTGTTAACAGAAATACGAAAGTACTTGTTTTATTAAAGAGAACTAGCGTATAAATAAACAGTTATTCAAAGGCGAGCAGTTTTATCATTTTACCAACTTTGAAAATTTGGACACTATGGGACATTCCTCTCTGCGGCATTATAAGTGTTAGTTCGAGCCTCCACGCTCCGGTTCCTTCACAGTAGGTCATCTTTGCATTGAAACTGTAGTTTGCTAAATTTTCTCCCCCAAAAACCGAGATGTTAACATTCATTCATCCCAGAGTGTGATAAGAGTGTAGGTGCCCACGCATGTCTGACATGAGAAATAAACTTAAATAAGATTTTCGGGAGGCCACAGCCTCTAATAGCTACCACCTGATCATTACTGCGACTATACAAACCTACATCACACAAGTAAACTTATTAAACATAAGCAAAGACGGACAGTCCTGAAAGCTTAGATACGTTTAAAGGCTCTCTTAATGAAGGGGAAAAACTTCTTTGTGAAGTACATTAACATTTAACTCACATACTATACATTCGAATTTAACATTTCAAGTTTAATATTTATTGAAGTAAATCGAAATTTAAATTTCTCTCCCTTTATTTTTTTCGTCATATAAAAGCAAGACTGAACAGTGCGACAACCAATCCACCAAAAGTAAATAAAAGTACACCTGTTTAAAGAAACACATAAAGATTCGCTTGACGCCTTCCAAAGACACAGCCTCCACTTTTTCCCAACTATGTTAGTGTAGAGAAATAGTATCTAAGGCAACTGAGACATTTATAAAAAACAAATTAATAGAAGACTGTGTTAATCCCCCGTTGTAGGCAAAACTGGAACACTGTTGCAGAAGCAACGAAAAAGCAAACCATATTTAAATCAATACTAAACCTCCACGACTGGTGATGTTTTACTGAAGCTCAAAACTTAGTACGGACTTCAATACGAAATGCTTTTAATAGCTTCCACAGTGAAACTCTGCCTCAAACTGCCAACATGCTAACGCAGAAGTAGATATCCTAGGTGTAGCGAAGCAGCGTAAAGCAGTTAATACAGGCAACTCTTCTGGTCCAGATAGTATACCAATAAGCTTCCTTTCAGAGCATGCTGATTCAATAGACCCATAATTAGCAATCATATACAGCCTCTCGCTCGACGAGAGATCCGTACCAGAAGACTGAAAAGTTACTTCTGAAAGGAAATAAGAGTAATCCGCTGAATTTCAGACCCATATCAATAACGTCGATTTTCAGTTGGAAAATATGCTGTGTTCGAACATAACGAGTTACGTCAGAGGTAACGGGATATTGACACACCGTGACGACGGATTCAGAAAATATCGTTCTTGTGAAACACAACTAGCTCTTTATTCCCACGAAGTAATCAGGACTGTCTACAGGGGATATCAAATTGATTCCATATTTCTATACTTCCTGAAGGGTTTTAACACCATTCTTCACAAGAGACTACTAATCAAATTGTGTAGCGATGGGGTATCGCCTTAGTTGTGCAACTAGATACATTATTTCCTCTCAGAAAGATCACGCTTCGCAATAGTCGACGGAAAATTATTGAGTAAAACAGAAGCGATATCCATCATTCCCCAAGAAATTGTTATAGGCCATCTGCTGTTCCTAATCTACATAAACGATTTACTAGATAATCTGAGCAGAACTATTAGGTTGTTTGCAGCTGATGCTGTCATTTGCCGTATATTAAAACCATCAAGAGATCGAAACCAATTACAAAAGTAGCTGAATAGTGCGAAAAGTTGCAACTATCTCTCAGTAAAGAAAAGTGTGAGGTCATCGACATGAGTACAAAATGAAATTCTTTAAATTTCGACTACATGATTAATCACACAAAATTAAAAGCTGTCAATTAGACTTAATACGTAGGAATTACAATTACAAACAACGGTAAACTGGAACGATCAGATAGGTAATGTTGTGGGGAAGTCAAACCAAAGACTACGTTTTATTGACAGAAAACTTGCAACAGGCCTATTAAGGACACGCCCAACGCTGTGCTTGTTCGTCCTCTGTTGGTGGTGTTGCTGTGCTGTATAGAATCCTTACCAGACAGATAAGGTCAAAGAAGGACAGCTTTTTTTCTATCATCGCAAAATAGGGGAAAGATTTTGACGTATATGATCAAAGAGTTGGACGGTCGTTAAGACAAAAGTGTTTTTCGTTGTGGCGAGATCTTATAACGAAATTACAACCAACAGTTTTCGTCTTTGAGTGTGAAACCATTTTACTATCGCAAATCAACATCGAGAGAAATGATCATCATGATGGAATAACAGAAATCAGAGCTCGTACAGAAAGATGTGAGTATTCATTTTTCCTACACGCTGTTAAAGATTGGAACGGTAGAGAACTATTATGACGGTGGTTCGAAGAATCCTTTGCGGGGCACTTAGCGCGAATTACAGAGTAGTCACGTAGATGTAAATGTTTTCTGAATCTACAATATTACAAACTTATATTTGCCTTTCCATAGACTGTCTGCTGGGATTTTATAACAAAGAAAATGTTTAGTTGTGATCCGATTTCAATGAATCAACGACAAAACTTTTGCTTAGTCTCCAGAGCTTTTTCCGGTGTCTCACCCTTCCTTTTCCTCCGTAACGAAAGATCACGACTGTGATGAGATGCTCGTTCACTGCTACTGAGATGAATGTTGTATTTTTTTCTTTAATTTGTACTAACGTAATGACCTAATTCAAAGTGCGAAAACATTTTCCACTGATATACCACAATCAATTATTCCTTGACAGTCCGAGTTATCTCTTTTCTCCTTTGTTGGACCTCATAAAACCTACGGACTTTTCAGTGTGTGGTCAGATTTTGCACGAAACATCTAATAAACATGATTTGGTAGTATTATTGTAGCTTACTACTGACTAAGTACTCAGAGTACATATCCCAAAGCACAATGTTGTACAATTTTCATTGTGTGTAAATTTATAGGTTATGGGTCCATATGCTGGTTTGAGTAGTACCAGCTACTCCCTATTTGTGTGCTATAAACTAATGACATTTTCCTGATTATATTATGATTTATTGATGCCTTTCACTTATTGTTCCACAATTTCGATAATATCTTCAAAGTCGCCGTCATTAAAGGGCCCTGGACTTACGTAATAATGAAAATGCAGTTTTTGTGCTTCTTGTGAACTGAAATAGAAGACACTTTCTTTTCAAAATAATTTACGTAGTATATGATTAGCTTAATTCTAAGTATGGCGTTTGAAATTTATTTTCTAAACAGTATATTTACACAGTCTTCTCACAAAATATTAGCTGAAAATATATAACAAACCATCTGTGTTACATGTTCCTACAGTTGGCGAACGTAGGACAGTTTGAGATGGTGAGCCTCAAAAATAACATAATATCTTTCTTGTTGCCTTTGTATTGTATCTTTAGTACACAGCACTTATGACATGTCTGAAAATTGCTTTTGTATGTAGATCAAGCCTCCATGGAAGTAATCAATAACAAAATAACGACAGTTTTTTGTAATAATGCGGACAACGCCCCTAGCTCTAATGAGGTAAACTACGACGTTCTCTGCAAAAAACTTTCAAGTATATGAGGATTAAAAATCTGGTTCAAATCATGTTGCTCACTCCCCCATTCTGATTCCGTGTAATCTCAGAGTGAAATCAGTCTCTGAAAATTTATTTTATAATGCCCATGACAATATTTGATAGATAGTAATTATGCACAAATACATTGCTTTGGTTCTTGGTACCTATTCTATTTGAACCAAGTGTCTGGTAAATTTAAAAATAATCCATATAACGGTTAAAGTTTTGTAGACAGAACACATTACACTCTGTGGAGTATACCATTCTTCTGTCATATGCACCAAGGCGAATATTATTAGGTGTCATGTTCTCTCGAAATTACGTATTCAGTAATACGTCATTCAATAACAAGGAGAGAATGAGGAGCGATGGGAGGAAATGAAATGTTTGCACAAACAAGATAGACAAAGCGCGGAACCTGCTTAAAGAATTCATAAACTGTTGTTAATATTTCAAACATCATTTCCCATAAATATTCTCTTTCGATATAAAACGAACATTTTCAAGTCAACTACTAGCGATAATGATCTACAATTAGCGGTATTTGTACTGCCTATCAATTGGCACATTTTATCATTGTTTTCATTTTTCTAGTTTTAAAACAGTAGCATCTGTAGAATAATTATGATTGCGTTGACTTGATTTTGAGAACAGGCGTCAAAGAAACCCATCGTCTCTCTATACAACATTATTTTTACAGGCCATGCAACACAATAGAAAACGTTCCATTAATTTAAAATGGCTGGTATAGCAGTGTTTGGATCTCCTGAAAGAGCGCAGTATGATAACGTGTCGTTTGTGCGAAGCCATGGTCCCCTTCATGTTACGTTTAAGTATGCTATGCGAGAAAATAAGCCTTTAAATATGTGCACATGCGTTTGTTTATCTAGTGCTAAATCTTTTCCCTACATATAAATGTACAGTAGTTCAGTCTCATAGGCATCTCGAAAGCCTAGTTCGGAAATTTTTGGAAAACCAACCTCGAATAATTTGAAACGTCATGGTTGAAGAATTTCTTACTGAGGTTTAATCACCAATCACACAGTTCCTCTTAAGACTTTAAAAAAATTTTAAGTCTACCCAATTTCATATGGATGGCTATGTATTACCCAGAGCTGCATAATGCTTAGAGAGCCTTAAAGAATATTTCCACTGTAAAGAAGATGCACCTGCTCGTTATTTCCTTAATGACTCGCAGTTCATTTTCTTTCCTATTTAATCTTTTACATTTAATGTTGTAGCAATCACATAGCCATTCTGCTTCAAACTGAATGGAATGGTCACATCGGTATTATTAAGTTTATTGAGTTCTATTTTAATTGGTGATGGTATCCTAAAAAAATACGAAGGACAGTCATCTACTCATATTGATTACTATTTATCTCTTGATAAATGAAGCTTAATTTTTCATTAGCGACACGTTCCTCGTAAATGGTTGCACCGCGTATGAGTAGTCAAAAAGAGGTACATACCCATCCATTCTGTCATTGCTACTGCTGGTTTTACACTGAGCTGCGGTTAATATTCGTTCTGGAAGATATGCTAGGATCTACGAAACATATAGTCCAGATCCCAGACAAATATTTTCATTTGAAGGCAACATATTTATTAAATAATAGAAGACCCATGAAATTTAAGACTTACAATATCAAACGCATTATATATGTGTACTAATTCTCATACATAAAAAGAGGTAAAAACATCTAACTGAAGGAGGAGAAAATAGGTGTCAAAGAAATCATCTTAGATCACAAGTTGTATTACAGAATATCAAAGCCTGAATATCGTTCAAATGTTATGTATTAGTAAACTTTGAACAGGGCTTTTTTTATATGACAAGAGTGTTTCCTGAAAGTATGATTTTTGCTCATATCAATTCATGAGGTGCACGTAGTCGGTAACACGGACTCCTTAGGCAACGTACAGCATCTTTTGGAACCGCAAATCAAGTGGTAAAGAATTTGATGAGATATGAACCGATAGTAACTCCTGTAATGAATTTTACATATTGGTACCATATTTTTGGAGAACTGGTTGCTTTTACAGTACACAGTAAATAAATCGTTAGTAAAGCTTTTTCATTGCTGGTTTAACCAGAATTGATTTTTAGGACACATAAGAACACTTCCATCAATTAATGCAGTTTAAGTCAACTACAAAAGTAAAAGCTGAAATCTTTTAACGTTTCCAGGTGCGATAATCTTGCATCACTAGAAAACACCAGGCTAAAAACCGCCTGTCGGCCCTGGTGGTCCAGTAGGTTGAGGACCTCCAGTAGGCTGAGGTTCACCAGTTGGTTGTGGCCCTCCAGTTGGTTCAGGCCCACCAGCTGGTTGTGGCCCTCCAGTTGGTTGGGGCTCTCCAGTTGGTTCAGGACCTCCAGTTGGTGGGCCTGGTGGGCCAGTTGGTTCAGGACCTCCAGTAGGTTGACCTGTTGGATCAGGACCTCCGGTTGGTGGGCCTGGTGGACCAGTTGGTTGTGGCCCTTCAGTTGGTCCAGGAGGGCCAGGTGGAGTCTCTTGGCTGCGGCATGCTAATATCTGTAGTAGAATGTCATATTGTAAACTATATCATATATGTAGATGGAAATTAAGTGGTATTCCTTCTGAACGGAGATTAACATTCTGCTAATGTAGTTTTGAAACAATGAATCGCAGAAATGATGACTTGTGACTATTAGGACTGTATAATCAGATGCATTTTCTTACTCTGACATATATTAGAAATCAGCTTTACTGTTTTATTACAGAAACTGAATGAATGAACGAGTTCAATCGTTATTGATGATTACTTCAGGGAATCTTAAACAAACGTATACATTGATGCCAATTTGAGGTTGTACCATGCGGATCTGGGGAGACATGTGGTACTACCGAGGGGGAAAACCATCGTGCTTGGTGTCAGGCTCAGGTACATCGTACTGCACCCGCAGCAGCAATATGAACAGCAGTTGGCACCAAATTGATAGAGCAAGCTGTTATAAATCGGTTAATTCAAAGATGGGTCTGCGGCAGACACTCTGTAGCGTCCACTCGACTGACCCCAAACCACTGCCACTTCCGACGTCATCGTTGTCAAGCGGGAACGTATAAGGATGCAGGGCACAAGTCTGTTGTGATCTCTGATGAAAGCTGGTTCCTCCTCGGTGCCAGTGATGGCTGTTTGTCGGTTAGTTGGAGGCCTGCAACCTATCTATTGGCGTGCTAGTTACACTGGACCTACGACTGGATTTATGGTCTGGTGTGGAGTGCCACTCTGTTCAAAAATGGTTCAAATGGCTCTGAGCACTATTGGACTTAACATCTGAGGTCATCAATCCCCTAGAACTTAGAACTACTTAAACATAACTAACCTAAGGACATCACACACATCCATGCCCGAGGCAGGATTCGAACCTGCGACCGTAGAGGTCGCGCGCTTCCAGACTGAAGCGCCTAGAACCGCTCGGCCACACCTACCGGCTGCCACTCTGTGTAGGATCACCAGCAGTCTCGTTGTCATCCCACACACCCTGACTGGAAGTATTCACATCAGTTTGGTGATTCGACCTGCAGTGCTGCCATTCATAAACAGCTTTTACCAAAATGATAACGCTCCCCCACATACTGCTGTTGTAACCCACCACGCTGTACAGTGTCCACATGTGCCTTGGGCTTCTCGATCGCCAGATCTGTCTCTAGTCGAGAACGAATGGAACATTATCGGATGACAGTTCTAGCGTCGTCCACAAACAGCATTAACCGTCCTGGCGTGGAACCCCATCCCAGAAACTGACATCCGGCATTTCTACAACACAATGGATTCGCGTTTGCGTGCGTGCATTTAACAATCTGACCGTTACATCGGTTATTGACGTACCAACATTTGATATTTGCAATACCTTATCTCGCATTTACGTTAACCTGTGATATTGCAATGTTAATGATTTAAATATGTTACCTCGGCAAATCTATTCCCGAAATTTCATTACTCTATATTAATTATTTTTTGGTGTTGTGGTTTTCCCCGTCAGTATATAAGATTTGATTTCCCTTTCTGTCTACCATCAGAGTGGAATAAATAAGCAAGGGAACTACCCCTGGTAATGAGCTTCTAGTATACTAAATAATACTCTTGCGTCACATGTGCTAAATCATTGTATTACTCTATAGCAATATTTTAGGGTTTTGATTCGTGATGAATCCAATTCTTATCTTCGTGATTAGTCGCCATGTTTGTTGAATTCTCATATTTAGCTGTGTATCATCAGAGTTGTAGTACTTTGATTTTTACAACAACTTCGGTGAAGAACAGGGACTGATCCAATAAAATCACTTGAAAATATGCTCTCGTAAAGGGATTACTAATGTTGTGTTAGGTCAGCCTTTATGCGCAGAACTAGAGAAATTTCAACCTCTCTGATGACATGACAAACGGCGACAAACGTATGCTGAAGCAAATGATAGCAAATATCCTGTAATCATTCATAAAAAATGTAGATATGCACATACAAGATCATTAGAAGCATTAGAAATGGAGTACCCGCTCGATACGAGGAAGAAAATCTCATTGCATTTTACAACATTCACCGTCCATCCAGAAAATTCCGAGACTGATTTTATTTTCGGCGCATAAGTGAATAAGTCCAGTAACTACAGTTGCAACCCGAACAACTAAAAAACGCAGACATACATTCGACGAGTCAGTTTAAGCAGGTAAGTAGGCGGTGTCAAGTACATAGTCGACGTGCGACCATTCGGTGTAATCACTGATATGTCAGAAATTGCAATGGAGCAACATCTCTAAGATTTAAGGCATTTTTCAGAATGTCCTGAAGAGAAGGAAAGTGTGTACAAGGTTTGTCCCATTCGTCTTGACTCCTGAACGAAAGCAACGATGTCTGGGCACATGTTGTGATTAGCTAGAAATGAAACATGTGGACATTTCTTTCCTCGAACAAATCATCACGGGTGATGAGATTTGGTGTTCTGAAATCGAAGCCACTGCAGAATGACAAAGTACAGAAATTCACGTGAAGTGTTAACGCTTTGACGACATAACCGACTTTCAAACCAATGGGACACACCAGTTGAACAACAACTCAAAGATAGATTTCACTGATAGTTACTTCTGGGTGTGTGAATGTTCTGTGCCTTGTAAATAAGTCGGGGAGGGGCACCTAGGACACCTTAAGCATTAAAACAACCATTTTCATTTTCTGTACTTTGTACTAACACATTCAAGAAACTTTTGGACTGTTGTTTTACGATTTAAGAAATCCGCCAGTGTTAACGTGTGGATGCTCAGACACAGATTTCAGCTGTTACCCTCGCAAATATCGATCCAGTAAGAAGGAGGATGCAGATTATTTACTGATATTATGCATGTATAGTTTATAAACGATTCACGCTAAGTTGATGAATTTGGTAGAATCTCACAAGTGTCTTTATTTGTACGCATGGAACCAATATGAAGTCGCTTGCAGAACCGACGAAGTTTCGAACACTTTACAACCCTTAGATTCGAGAATTGCATGTGACAGACAGAAAACTGTGGTACATTTTGAAGCATTCAGTGTTTGTAAGTGGATGCAGAAGTAAATAACAGTAAAGATACGTAGAGCACAAATTTAGATAAAGTCTCAGTCCATACTGCTCACCACAAGACACAGGGAAAGAGCTACCACTGTTGCCCTCATGGTGATGGAAGTGCTGAGGTGAGCGCGGGCTGCAGAGCTTTTATAAGGCTCGCCACTGCGTGATGTGGTGTAGTCGTGATTCCGTGACTCTTCAACAAAGGGACTGAGCAGAGACTGCCGTCCAAATGCGACAATGGAGAATCTGGTATAATCATAAGGTCTCAGAGCACTGCTGCGACTTGTATCACAAGGTCACAGAGCACAGCTGCGACGAACTGGATATCTTATTGTCGCTCACATTTTCATCGACACCCGCTTGTTACTAGATGTCTGCCTCAAATAAATAATGAACCAACAAGTCACGACATAGCTATCTGCGGAAACTTCAGGAAACTTTGTCCAAAAAGAAAATAGTCATGTGATAACGGAGGTGACATAGAACGTTATCTTACAAATGTGATTTCATGAAGTATGTGTACGGTCCGGTACCGTGGTATGAACCATTTAAACGACTAATATAGCTGTAGCTGCCTTGAAGCAAATATTTGGAGTAAATCATCAGTGCAATTTGTAGGGTAGGCATCTTGAAACTCTTAAAGAAAGTAAGGTTCTGGAATGGTTCAGAACCGGACCCTCCTTCGAGAAGAGTGTGGTTAAAAACCCTGGCTAGCCATACAGACATATGTCCTCCATGGTTGCCGTCATGACGAATGCTGATGTGTTTCCTGTGGTAAGGACACTCTACAATTTCTACCCCAAGTTAATCTATTTGAAGCTGGTGGTCAGGCTGTAACACATTCGTCGTCGTGACGTTTACTGCGAATAATTCGTTCCTTCTAATCTGTATTCCAGAAATATAATTGCTGGAAATTTGTTTTGTGGTGCACAGCAAATGGCATAGCGAAGCTCTCTTCGCGCATTAGAGCATGAGAAAAGTTCTTCTTTTCTCTCGGTTCGGCCATCGTGAATTGCGTTTTCTGCTTCTGCCCCAGAACTTCTTCATCCTTCTCTTTCGCCCTTCTTTCTAGATCTTCCGTATGATTTTGTCCACTACATTGGTGACTCTCTGTCGTTTTCCTGTCCTTCTCTGTCATTGACCTCTGGTGCATTGCAAAATATATGTGCATTTGCCTTCTCTGTTTTTCAACTTCATCCTCAGCTTTGACCAATCCTTCCTGAGTTTAACAACCCAATTGCTGAATTAGATTTTCACTCTGACGCGGAGTGTGCGCTGATATGAAACTTCATGGCAGATTAAAACTGTGTGCCCGACCGAGACTCGAACTCGGGACCTTTGCCTTTCGCGGGCAAGTGTTCTCTGCTGCGAGGAGAGCTTCTGTAAAGTTTGGAAGGTAGGAGACGAGATACTGGCAGAAGTACAGCTGTGAGGGGCGGGCGTGAGTCGTGCTTCGGTAGCTCAGACGCTAGAGCACTTGCCTGCGAAATGCAAAGGTATCGAGTTCGAGTCTCGGTCGGGCACACAGTTTTAATCTGCCAGGAAGTTTCAGCCCAATTGCTACTTGGCTGTCCTCTTGTCAACCCATTTTTTCCATACTCTTTTGGTCATGCTGTCCACATTCATCCTCATCACACATCCTGCGAATCTTGACCTTTCCCGTCTGATTTTCCACATACAAGTTGCAGGGGCACTCGTGGTCTATGGCTGCACCCCAAATCTGATAGAATAGAAGCACCAGAACTACAGGTAGTGCCATATATGGCGGGCTGTGATCCTAGTCTTGAAACTAATGCAAGTTCCGTTGTAGTTCCAGCTCATTCTTCCCTTTCACAACTTAGACCCGAAGCTAAATTGCTAGTTGATCTTAATTAGTCATAATTAATAATAAATAGAAATCTAGATGGCTTATATAAAAGGAGATCGTGATTACATGACGCATACCTTACGTTTGAGGGCCGGCCGTTGTGGCCGAGCGGTTCTAGGCGCTTCAGTGTGGAACCGCGCAACCGTTATGATCGCAGGTTCGAATCCTGCCTTGGGCATGGATGTGTGTGATGTCCTTAGGTTCGTTAGGTTTAATTAGTTTTAAGTTCTAGGAGACTGATGACCTCAGATGTTAAGTCCCATAGTGTTCAGAGCCATTTGAACCATTTTTGAACCATTTTAAGTTTTAGGAATCGTGAGCTATGTTGTATAGATGGATTCTCATTCTTGAGAAAATAACGTGTCGACGCTGTTGTGCAAGGTAGTCTATTAGAGGGATAAGATAATAATAAAGATACTAGACTAGAATTAAAGAGAACCGAAGTTCAAATGACCCTCTGCCCGTCAAGATATCGCTTTCTGTGGATCCCTGACACTCTCAAGGCAAATGCTGTGAAACTGATTGTCAATAGTACTCGTCCAGTTCCCTTCCTCACAGCTATGTTAGTAGTGACCCTGCCGTCTACAGGATTAAAATTCAGTTTTCATTTTCTCTCTTACTATGTTTGAGAGGACAGAATAAACATCTTTCCCACAAGACTTTATGGAGAGAGAACATTTCTGGATATGTCCGCTACGGATAACTGTTTCCTGATTTCACACGGTTATATATTCTACCTAAGCACAGGCGAGGTATAGTATCTGATCAAAAGCAGTCGGAGAGCCTTACGTAACGCAGGAATGATCAACAGATATCACGAGAGGCCGACTTGTAACTATGAAAGAAGGCAGGGAGTACAGTTTTGTCAACAGAAAAGCAATAACAGCAGAATGAGTCATCACTAAACTGACACACAATATTTTAGCGCAACGCAATCTGACTTTCAATAATCCCTACGAAAGAATGGCCCTAACTAACAATAAACTTTATCTTTCATGAATCACTTATCGCAAAAATCTTCGTTACTCGAACTACTGCAATAGAACGAGCGCCAATACTGCCAGCTAAATAAAAGATTCTAACTACTGAAGGCACTAACTACTGATAGGCATAGTTAGCAAATGAAAGATTTTTATAGAGAACAAACAATGTATTTACCTTAATAGTGTTCAGAATGCACTATATATATATATATATATATATATATATATATATATATATATATATATATATATCAGTTCATGACATCCAGTCTTACAAATTTCCTTTTTCTTACGGACGGACGTCCAGATAGTCCGCTCTCAAAACTCTGGCATCTCTCTCCCTACATCCACCACTGCTGGCGGCTCACTTCCAACTGCACAACGCTACGTGCTGTTCACATCCAGCAGCCCAGTAGTATACAAGCGAATATTCTAACAATGAGTCCAACCAGCCACAGACTGCACACAGCACAGTCAGTGGTGGAATTACCAACATAAAAACCTAAACAGCCTTCTTACAATATGATGGAAGATTTGTATTTGGTGGAAGGCTGGATGAGGTTACCTGCCATCATGTGTCAACAGTAAAGCGCAGAAGAGATGGTGTTACAGTGTGTTCGCATTTTTTTGTGGTTGTGCTTCTGGTACCGATATTACGCTTAGGAAAAGGTTGAATGCGGCATCATATGAACACACTTTAAAGCATGGTTTACTGTGTGCAGTACAGATTCAGTTTGGAGACGATGGTCCCGCTTAAAAGACAGCATTATTCCTGAAATGGACTTGTGTGCAAAGACTTCCGACCTGAACCCAATGGAACAACTTTGAGATGAGTCAGAACGTCGAGACCGCTCCAGCCATTAGCTCCACTACCTTCACTGGTTGCGGCTCTTGAGGAAGAACGGGCTTCCATTCTTCGCCAGAAATTCAGATACCTCAACGAAAGTAGAGTTCAAGACGTCAAGAAGACCAAACCCTGCATATTAATGCCCACCGATAAATGTCCAGATACTTTTGATTAGATAGTGTATACTTAGTAGCGATGCGGTATTTTGCATTTGCCACTTCATATACTCGCTCTTCCATACACTATTATCTGTGCTATCGCCATCAATGCTCGACATCAACTCAGTAGCCACACACAGTTGGCGGGTGGCAGCACTAGCAATTGAGGGTATACAAGGCGTGTCATGTGGATGAGGATAACAGTGCATCCGTTGTCGTTATGCATTAGCAGAGCCATTTATTTAGGCAAACCAAAGACTACGTTTTATTGACAGAAAACCTGTAACAGTTCTACTAAAGAGGCGGCCTTCACTGTGTTTGCTCGTCCTCTGCTGGACTATTTTTGTTCTGTATGGGATACTAACCAGACACATAAGCTCAAAGAAGGACAGCTTTCTACTATCGGAAGACAGGAGATAGACTGTCACGGATATGATAAAAGAGTTTAGTGGTCATTAAGACAAAAGGGTTTTTCGTTGCAGTGAGCTCTTTTCTCCTCTGAGTGTGAAACCTTTTTTATTATCGCCAACATACTTAGGGAGCAATGATCATCATGATTGAATAACAGAAATCTGAGCTCGTACAGAAAGATGTGTGTATTCTTTTATCCCACTTGGTGTTAAACAGTAGAACGGTAGAGAAATGTTCTGAAGGTTGTTCTAAGAATCGTTTACCGCGCATTTAAGCGTGAATTACAAAGTTGTACAATTATGGCTGTGTATAAAATGGTATGCGTTGATGTGCTGGTTTGTGTAGTACCAGCTACTCCCTATTTGTGTGCTATAAACGAATGACATTTTCCAAATTATATTATTATTTATTGATGCCTTTCCCTTATTATACCACAATTTCCCTAATATCCTCGAAGTCACCGTCATTAACGTTCCCTGGACCTAGGCAATAATGAAAATGTAATTTTTGTGCTTCCTGTGAACTGAAATAGTAGAGACTTTCTTCCCAAAATAATACACTTAGTTTTTGTTTAGCTTAACTCCAAGTACGGTATTTTCAATTTATTTTATAACAAGTATATATACACTAGCTTCTCGTAAAATATTTGCTGGAAATATATAACAAATCATCTGTCTTACATTTTCCTACAGTTGGCGAAAGTGGGACAGGAGTCAAAGGTTTCAGTTTGAAATGGCGAGCCTCAAGAATAATACAATGTCTTTGTTGTTGTCTTTGTATTGTATTGTTAGTACACTGCAGTTATTATATGCCTGAAAATAGCTTCTGAATGAAGATCAAGCGTTCATGGACGTAATCAGTAACCCAACAACGGTTTTTTGTTATAATGCGGACAACGCTCCATGACAACATTTAGTAGGAGTAATTAAGCGCATATACATTCTTTGGTCGTTGGTAGCTATTGTATTCGAACCAAGTGTCTGGTCCATTTAAACATAATCCATATAATGGTTCAAGGTTTGTAGGCAGAGCGCATTATACGCTTTGGAGTATACTATTCTAGTGTCATATGCACCAAAGCGAATATTATTAGGTGTCATGTTCTCTTGAAATCACGTTTTGAGTAATATGTCATTCATAAACAATGAAAGAACGAGGAGTGATGCGAGGAAAAAGAAATACTTTCACGAGCAAGACAGGCAAAGCATTCATGAACTGTTGTTAAAAATTCAAATATCATTTCCCACAAATATTCTCTTTCGCTATGTAAGGTACACTCTCAAGTTAACTACTAGCGATAATGACATACAATTTCTGGTATTTGTACTGCCTGTGAATTGACGCATTTTATCACTATTTTAATTTTTGTACTTATAAAAAAGGACAATAAAAAAGAATTATCTGAAGAATAATTACCATTGCCTTGAATTTCTTTTGAGAACATGCCTCAAACAAACTCATCATCTCCCTATACAACATTATCATTACAGGCCATGTAGCACAATATAAAATGACCATTAATTTGACCTTGCTCGTATAGCAGGGTTTGGGTCTCCTGAAAGAGTGCAGTATAATAATGTATTGGTTGTGCTTAAACATGGTCCCTTCCATGTCACATTAAAGTATGCTATGAGAGAAAAAATTGAGCCTTTAAATATGTGGACACGCGTTAAGTTTATGTAGTGCTAATATCTTGCCCCTACATATAAATGGGCAGTAGTATATTCTCATATACATCACGAAAGGCTAGTTCGCAAATCTTTGGAAAAACCAACCTTGAATAATGTGAAACGTCATGGTTGAAGAATTTCTTACTGAAGTTTAATCATGAATCACATAGTTCTTCTTTAGACTTTCAAAAGTATTACAGTTTACCCAATTTGAAATGGATGGCTGTGTATTACTCAGAGCTGCATAATGCCTAGAGAGCCGTCAAGAATATTTCCACTCTAAAGAAAATGCATCTGCTCACTATTTCCTTAATGACTGGCTGTTCATTTTCTTTCCTATTTAATCTTTTACACTTAATGTTGCAGCATTCACATAGCCATTCTGGTACAAACTGAACGGTTTGGTCGTATTGGTATGATTAAGTTTAGTGACTTCTATTTTATTGGTGATGGTACCCTAAAACAATACTGAGGAGTGTCATCTAATCATATTGATTATTATTTATATCTTGATAAATAGAGCTTAATTTCTCATTAGCGACATGTTCCTTGTAAATGGTTGCACCACGTAAGAGCAGTCAAAAAGAGGTTCGTTCCCATCCATTCTGTCATTGCTACTGCTGATATTACACTGAGTTGCGGTTAATATTCGTTCTGGGAGATATGCTAGGATCTACGAAGATCCCAGATAAATATTTTTATTAGAAGGCAACATATTAATTAAATAAAAGAAGACCCATGAAATTTAAGACTCATACTATCGAACTAATTATATACATGTACTAATTCTCATAGATAAAAAGAGGAAAAAATATGTAACTGAAGGAGAAGAAAATAGATTTCAAAGAAATCATCTCAGGTCACAAGTTGTATTACAGACCATCAAAGCCTGAATATCGTTCAAAGGTTATGTATCAGTATACTTTGAATAGAGCTTTTTATAGATGGCAAGAGTGTTTCCTGAAGATATATTTGCTCATATCAATTCATGAAGTGCAGGTAGTCGGTAACACGGACTCCTTCGGCAACGTACAGCATCTTCTGGAACTGCAAATCATGTGGTAAAGAATTTCATGAGGTATGAACCGATAGTAACTCCTGTAATAATTTTTACATATTGTTACCATGTTTCTGGAGAACTGGTAGCTTTTACAGTACACAGTAAATAAAACGTTAATGGAGCTTTTTCATTGCTGGTTTAATCAGAATTGATTTTTATGACGCATAAGAACACTTCCATCAATTAACGCAGTTAAAGCCAACTATAAGAGTAAAAGCTGAAATCCTTTAACGTTTGCAGGTGCGCTAATCTTACATCACTAGAAAATACCAGGCTAAAAAAGGCCAGGTGGCCCTGGTGGTCCAGTTGGTTGAGGACCTCCAGTAGGCTGAGGTTCACCAGTTGGTTGTGGCCCTCCAGTTGGTTCAGGACCTCCAGTTGGTGGACCTGGTGGTCCAGTTGGTTCAGGTCCTCCGGTTGGTTGACCAGTTGGATCAGGACCTCCGGTTGGTGGCCCTGGTGGACCAGTTGGTTGTGGCCCATCAGTTGGTCCAGGAGGGCCAGGTGGAGTCTCTTGGCTGCGGCATGTTGATACCTGTAGTAGAATGTCATATTGTAAAGTACATCATATATGTAGATGGGAATTAAGTGGTATTCCTTTTGAACAGAGATTAAGATTATGCTAATGTAGTTTTGAAACAAAGCCAATGAATCACAGAAATGTTGACTTGTGACTATTAGGACTATATCATCAGATGCATCTTTTTACACTGACACAAATTAGAAACCAGTCTTACTGTTTTATTACAGAAACTGAAAGAATGAGCATGTTCAACGATTATTGATGATTACTTCAAGTAATCATACAGAAATGTATGCACTGATGTCAATTTGAGTTAGTACCATGCCATTATTTGTGTTTCGCCAGAAAGACGTCACTGAGTGCAAACAAGGTCGTATAGAAGGGCTTCGAGAAGCTGGATGTTGCTTACGTGACATTGCGGAAAGACTTGGCAGGAATGTGGACACTGCACATGATTTCTGGCAGGGATGGTCGCGAGAATATACAGTAGCGAGAAGATTGCGTTCCAAAGAGCCGTGTGGAACTACCGCGAGGGAAGACAATCGTGTTCGGTGTGTAGCTCAGGCACATCGTACTGCATCTGCAGCAGCAATCTGAGCAGAAGTTGCCACCACAATGATAAAAAGAACTGTTATAAATTGGTTAATTGAAGGACGGGTCTACTGTAGATGCTCTGTAGCGTCCACTCGACTGACCCTAAAGCACCGCCATTTGCGACGTCAGTGTTGTAAAGCGAGAGCCCGTAAGGGGGCAGGGCAAAAGTTTGTTGTGATCTCTTATGAAAGCTGGCTCCGCCTCAGTGCCAGTGATGGCTGTGTTTTGGAGACCATCCGAGTGCCTACAACCTACCTAGTGGCGTGCTAGACACACGGGACATACGACTGGATTTATGGTCTGGTGTGTAGTGCCACTCTGTACGCCAACACCAGCAGTCTCGTGGTCACCCCCCGCACCCTGACTAGAAGTATGCACATCAGTTTGGTGTTTCGACCTGCAGTGCTCCCATCCATAAACAGCTTTTACCAAAAGGATAACGCGGGTCCACATATTGCTGTTGTAACCACCTACGCTCTACAGTGTCCACATGTGCCTTGGGACATCATCGGTTGACAACTCTAGCGTCTTCCACAAACAGCATTAACCGACCTTGTATTGACCGACCAAGTGAAACAGGCGTGCAACCGCATCCCAGAATCTGACATCCGTCATTTGTACAACACAATGCATTCGTGTTTGCGTGCTTGCATTCAACAATCTGACCGTTACATCGGTTAATGATGTACCAAGATTTGATATTTCCAATACCTTATCTCGCATTTATGTTAACGTGTGATATTGCAATGTTAATGATTTAAATATGTTACCTCGGCAAATCTGTTCCTGAAATTTCATTACAAGACATTATCTATTTTTTGGTGTTGCGGTTTTCCCCGTCAGTATATAAGATTTGATTTCCCTTGCTGTCTACTATCAGAAGGGAATAAATAAGCAAGCGAACTACTCCTGGTAACGAGCTTCTAGTATACTAAATGATGCTCTTGCGTAACATGTGCTACATTGTTCAATTACTCGATAGCAATATTTTAGGGTTATGATTCATGATTATTCCAATTTTTATATTTGTGATTAATCGCTATGTTTGTTGAATTCTCATATTTAGCTGTGTATCGTCAGAGTTGCAGTACTTTGATTATTACCACAACATGAGTGATGAATAAGGATTGACCCAATAATATCTATTGAAAATAGGCTCTTGTAAAGGGATTACTGATGTACTTGCAGAACTAGAGAAATTTCAACCTCTCTGATGAAATGACAAACGGCGACAAACGTATGCTGCAAACAGGTGATAACAAATATCCTGTAATCTTTCATAAAAGATGTAGACATGCAGATGGAAGATCATTAGAAGCATTAGAAAAGGAGTACCAGTTAGACACGAGGAAGAAAATGTGATGGCATTTTTCTACATTCACCGAACATCCAGAAAATTCCAAGACTGATTTTATTTCTGGCGTATAAGCGAATCAGCCCAGTAGCTACAGTGGCAACCCGAACAACTAAAAAACACTGACATACATTCGACGAGTCAGTTCAAGCAGGTAAGTAGGCTGTGTCAAGTACATAGTCGACGTGCGACCATACGGTGTAATCACTGTTGTGTCAGAAATCGCAATGGAGCACCATATCTAAGTGTTTAAGGCAATCTTGAGAATGTCCTGAAGAGAAGGAAAGTGTGTACATGGTTTGTCCCATACGTCTTGACTCCTGAACGAAAGCGACGATGCCTGGTCACCTGCCGTGACTAGCTTGAAACGAAACACGTGGACAGTTCTTTTCTGGGACAAATCATCACTGCTGATGAGATTTCGTGTTATGAAATCGAGGCCACTGTAGAATGACAAAGTGCATAAATTTACGTGAAGTGTTAACGCTTTGACGATATAACCGACTTTCAAACCAATGGGACACAACAGTTAACAACGTGTCAAAGATAGATCTCGCTGACAGTGACTCATGGGTGTGTGGATGTTCTGTGCCTTGTAATCAAGTGTGGGAGGTGGGAAGGGTACGTTGGATACCTCAAGCATTAAAACCACCATCTTAATTTTTCTGTACTTTGTACTTATATAATCTCGAAACTTTTTGGACCGATGTTTTACGATTTTTGAAATGCGCCAGTAATAACGTGTGGATGCTCAGACGCGGGTTTCGGCTGTTACCCTTGCAAATATTGCTCCAGTAAGAAGGAGGATGCAGATTATTTACTGATATTACGCATGTATAGTTTATAAACGATTCTCACGAAGTTGATGAATTTGATACAATCTCACAACTGTCTTTATTTGTACGCATGGAACTAATATGAAGTCGCTTAAAGAACCGACAAAGTTTCAAACACTTTCCAACCCTTAGATTCGAGAATGACTTGCTACAGGTAGAAAAATGTGGTACATTTTGAAGCATTCAGTGTTTGTAAGTGGATGTGGAAATAATTACCAGTAAAGGTACGTAGATCACAAATTTCGATAAAGTCTCAGTCCTTACTACTCACCACAAGACACAGGAGAAAAGCTGCCACTGTTGCCCTCATGGTGATGGAAGTGCTGAGCTGAGCCCGTACTGCAGAGCTTTTATAAGGCTCGCCACTGCGAGATGTGGAGTACTCGTGATTCCGTGACTCTTTAACAAAGGGACTGAGCAGAGACTGCCGTCGAAATGCGACAGTGGAGGATCTTGTGTAATCACAAGGTCTCAGAGCACTGCTGCGACTACATGAATATCTTATTGTCGCTCAGTTTTTCATCGACACCCAATTGTTCCTAGATGTCTGCCTCAAAGAAATAATGAACCAACAAGTCATGACGTAGCTGGTAGCGGAGACTTCAGGAAACTTCGTCGAAAAAGAAAATAGTAATGTGATAGCTGGGGTGACATACTACATTATCTGACAAATGTGATTTCATGAAGTATGTGTATGGTCCGGTACCGTGGTATCAACCATTTAAGTGACTAATATAGCTGTAGCTGCCTTGTAGAAGCATATATTCGAAGTGAATCATCATTGCTATTTGTAGGGTAGGCGTCCTGAAACTCTTAAAGAAAGTAAGGTTCTGCAATGGTTCAGGACTGGAGTCTCCTGCGGAAAGAGTGTGGTTAAATACCCTGGCCAACCACATAGACATATTTCCTCCATGGTTGCCATAATGATGAATGCTGCTGCGATTCCTGTGGTAAGGACACTCCACAATTTCTACCCCAAGTTTGTGCATTTCAAGCTTGTGGTCAGGCTCTAACGCATTCGTTGTCGTGACGTTTACTCAGAATCATTCTTTCCTTCTAATCTGTATTCCACTCCTGGAAATTTGTTTCGTGGTGAACAGCAAATGACATAGCGAAGCTCTCTTCGCGCATTAGAGCGTGAGAAAAGTTCTTCTCTCGGTTCGGCCCTCGTGAACTGCGTTTTCTACTTCTGGCCCAGAACCTCTTCATCCTTCTCTTCCGCCCTTCTTTCGAGATCTTCCGTATCATTTTGCCCGGTACATTGTTGACTCTCTGTCATTTTCCTGCTCTTCTCTGTCATCGATCTCTGGTGCATTGCAAAATATATGTGCATTTGCCTTCTCAGTTTTTCAACTTCATTCTCAGTTTTGAATAATCGTTCCTGAGTTTAACAACCCAATTGCTACTTGTCTCTCCGCTTGTCATACCCATTTTTTTTCCATACTCTTTTGGTCATTCTGTCTTCATTCATCCTCATCACATATCCTGCGAATCTTGACCTTTCCCGTCTGTTTTTCCACATACAAGTTGCAGGGGCACCCATGGTCTAGGCCTGCACCCCAAATCTGATAGAACAGAAGCACCAGAACTACAGGTACTGGTATATATGGCGGGCTGTGAACGTTCCTAGTCTTGACACTAATGCACGCTCCGTGTGGTATGTCCCCGTCAACGGGAAACAATCGTTCTTGTCTCCACCAAGTACACCTCACAGACTCTCCCCTTTGCAGGGTGGAAATCACCAGCAGTAGATCTCTGGTAGTTGGTCCAGCGAATTCTGGCTTTCCTCAAACGTTCCGCTCTTGCACGATTAACACCACACATGTCACCTTTGTTCCAGGATTACGTGTAATACCTTGAGACGAATATTCACTGTGCGAATTGGTTCCGTGCCCTTGCAGTACGGTATTATTTTACAACTGGTAAGAAACGTGTTCTCGATTTTTGGACTTACGCGGACGCAAGACATTACACAGGCAGTACTTTTCCAACTTCCTCTGGAGTGCTTCCTACGACCAGCCACCTATCTGGAATGTCCCTGCAAAAAGCAGTTGATCTCGTCTGATGTACCATTTTGCGATGTTTGATACTATGATCTTCCTTTATTTTCGAGAAGACGGTCATAAATTTCTCACTGAAAAAAGCAACGTGATACTAAAAAAGATAAAAAAAATCTCCTTTGTTACAGACATTAACAAACCAAAAAAAACAAAAAAAAACGCAACATTATCGGTAGAAGAAAAAAATACCTTTTTCTCTCTTACAAATATATGACACACTCTCGCCCCTTTGCTTACCACCTTTGTTATGTTTAGGTAGAGCTATTGGGAGAGGTGTAGTTAGCAGTACATGTCTGAAGTGGTGTATATGTTACTTTTTCTTTTATTGTCAAAGTGGCGGTTGCAAATAGATCCTTCCTCTGTGTAGGTCCCTTTAAAATCAGGAAACGCAGGAGGACTAGCTGCCATTTGTAACGAAAAAAGCTGTGAGAATAAGGAAGAATAGAGCTTTAAGTAGTAATCTAAACGTACTGCGTTCCAGGTGCGAAACTCGCCACTGCTTACATTTTGAATAAAAGCCATGAGGAATGGCCGCCAAAGACTTCTGGCATAAGAAGTCACCCTCGTTGTGCCAACATAATTGTCAATGAGGGCGGAGGAGAGAAAAGAGATCCAGGGCACTCTCTCGCCCCATGGTGTAGGAAACTGCCCCTAAAAGGTGGAAGAATCAGCAATGATCAGCTGCATGAAGATGTAGAAGGCAATGGAAACCACTGCAAATAAAGACACATGATGTTTATCGATAGTACATGAGACCTGTAATTGACCAAGTGTCATCATGATCTCTCCATAGGCAAAAGATTCCGGAACAGTCCTCCATCCAGATCTCCAGGAGAGGACTGCCAAGGTGGAAGGTGCCCATGAGAAAAAAATTGAATGACCGATGAAAGGTTCTAAAAGTCGGGGTGTGGAATGTCAGAAGTGTGAACATGATAGGAAAGCCAGAAAATATGAAAACGGAAATTCTAAGGCACAGTCTAGACACAGTGGTGTTCAATGAAGTGAAACGGAGAGAAGATAAGGATTTCTGGTCAGACGAGTATAGGGTAATATCAACTGCAGCAGAAAATGATATATCGGAAGTAGGACCCATTGTGAATAGGAAGATAAGCAAAGAATGTATTACTGTGAACAGTTCAGTGATAGGGTCGTTCTCATCAGAACTCACAGCAAATCATCACCGACGACAGCGTTCAGGTACACATGGAGATGCCGTGGGCTGAAGCAGAAGAGATAGGAAATCTCTATGAGAAAACTGAACGCGTCATTCAGTACCTAAAGGGTGATGAAAATCTAATAGTCATTGAGGATTGGAATGCGGTTAAAGGGGAAGGAGCAGAAGAAAACGTTACGCTAGAATATGGGTTTGGTAATTGAATGAGAGTGGAGAATGACTAATTGAGTTCTGCAATACATTTCGGCTAGGAATTGCGAATATGCTCTTCAAGAATCACAAAAATATTGATATATTTAGACAGGACCGGTATATATAGGAAGACTCCAACCAGAGCATGGTCAGGGGAAGATTTCGAAATCGTATATTGGACTGTAAGTCGTAACAAGGAGCAGATAAAGATCCAGATCACAATTTAGTAATGTTGAAGAGTAGGCTGACGTTTAACGAACTATCCAGGAAAAATCACTGCGTAGCTCAGTAGTCTGTTCAGTTATAGAGCTAAGGACAGTTGTAGACGCTATTCACAGAAGGTGGAAAGAAAAAGTTACGTACATGGAAGGTAACTGCGAAGAAGCTATGGCCAATACAGAAATAGTTCACTTGATCGACGAAAGAAGGAAGTACAAAAATATATGCAGAGTAATTCTGGGACACTGAAATACGTGTCACTAAGGTATGAAATGAATAGGAAGTGCATGGAAGCTAAGGATAAATGTGAAGAAACTGACAAACAAATGATTGTCAGAAGAACTCACTCAGCAAAGACGTTTAACATGGTTCAAAATGTTTGACATTCTGAGAAAAATGCGGGTGAACTATTGGAAAAGACGGGTAATATACAGTATGTACAAAAACTATGAGGGAACAATAAGACTGGAAGACCAAGGAAGAAGTACACGGATTACTGTAAAATGGGTGTAAGACAGTATGTAGTCTTTCGCCACTACTTTTCAATCTGTACAACGAAGAAGCAATGACGGAAATAAAAGGTAGTTTCAAGAGCGGGATTAAAACGCAAGGTGAAGGGATAATAATGATAGGATAGGCTGATGCCATACTGTCTTCAGTGAAAGTGAAAAAGTATTCTAGGATGTGTTACAAGGAATCAATAGTACACTCCTGGAAATGGAAAAAAGAACACATTGACACCGGTGTGTCAGACCCACCATACTTGCTCCGGACACTGCGAGAGGGCTGTACAAGCAATGATCACACGCACGGCACAGCGGACACACCAGGAACCGCGGTGTTGGCCGTCGAATGGCGCTAGCTTCGCAGCATTTGTGCACCGCCGCCGTCAGTGTCAGCCAGTTTGCCGTGGCATACGGAGCTCCATCGCAGTCTTTAACACTGGTAGCATGCCGCGACAGCGTGGACGTGAACCGTATGTGTAATTGACGGACTTTGAGCGAGGGCGTATAGTGGGCATGCGGGAGGCCGGGTGGACGTACCGCCGAATTGCTCAACACGTGGGGCGTGAAGTCTCCACAGTACATCGATGTTGTCGCCAGTGGTTGGCGGAAGGTGCACGTGCCCGTCGACCTGGGACCGGACCGCAGCGACGCACGGATGCACGCCAAGACCGTAGGATCCTACGCAGTGCCGTAGGGGACCGCACCGCCACTTCCCAGCAAATTAGGGACACTGTTGCTCTGGGGTATCGGCGAGGACCATTCGCAACCGTCTCCATGAAGCTGGGCTACGGTCCCGCACACCGTTAGGCCGTCTTCCGCTCACGCCCCAACATCGTGCAGCCCGCCTCCAGTGGTGTCGCGACAGGCGTGAATGGAGGGACGAATGGAGACGTGTCGTCTTCAGCGATGAGAGTCGCTTCTGCCTTGGTGCCAATGATGGTCGTATGCGTGTTTGGCGCCGTGCAGGTGAGCGCCACAATCAGGACTGCATACGACCGAGGCACACAGGGCCAACACCCGGCATCATGGTGTGGGGAGCGATCTCCTACTCTGGCCGTACACCACTGGTGATCGTCGAGGGGACACTGAATAGTGCACGGTACATCCAAACCGTCATCGAACCCATCGTTCTACCATTCCTAGACCGGCAAGGGAACTTGCTGTTCCAACAGGACAATGCACGTCCGGATGTATCCCGTGCCACCCAACGTGCTCTAGAAGGTGTAAGTCAACTATCCTGGTCAGCAAGATCTCCGGATCTGTCCCCCATTGAGCATGTTTGGGACTGGATGAAGCGTCGTCTCACGCGGTCTGCACGTCCAGCACTAACGCTGGTCCAACTGAAGCGCCAGGTGGAAATGGCATGGCAAGCCGTTCCACAGGACTACATCCAGCATCTCTACGATCGTCTCCATGGGAGAATAGCAGCCTGCATTGCTGCGAAAGGTGGATATACACTGTACTAGTGCCGACATTGTGCATGCTCTGTTGCCTGTGTCTATGTGCCTGTGGTTCTGTCAGTGTGATCATGTGATGTATCTGACCCCAGGAATGTGTCAATAAAGTTTCCCCTTCCTGGGACAATGAATTCACGGTGTTCTTATTTCAATTTCCAGGAGTGTATTAGAGCGAGCTGTAGAGGGTAAAAACTGTAGAGGAAGACAGACAATGGCATACACCTAGAAAATAACTGTGGACGTAGGTTGTAAGTGCTGTTCTGATATGGGAAGGTTGGCAGATGGTAAGGATTCGTGGGGGGCCTCGTCACAGCAGTCTGATGACGTGCCATTGGGTAGGTGTTGTTTTCTTTCTAACATGGGAATCAACCGTTTCCAGACATGGATTCCTATGTAAAACGAGATCTCCTTAGTCCCCTCTACAAGCTCTTGGAGTGTGTAAGATGAATTGTGAAACACTCTGAGGTTGCATTACTTATAGTGTTACACTCCCGCAATTTTTGTGTAGTTCCAGCTCAATCTTCCCTTTCACAACTTAGACCCGAAGCTAAATCCCTAGTCGATCTATAGTAGTCCCAACTAATAATAAATCGAAATCTAGATGGCTTAATGAAAAGGACATCGTGGTTAAGTTTTAGGACCGGCCTCTGTGGCCGAGCGGTTCTAGGTGCTTCAGTCTGGAAACGTGCAATCGTTACGGTCGCAGGTTCGAATCCTGCCTCGGGCATGGATGTGTGTGATGTCCTTAGGTTCGTTAGGTTTAATTAGTTTTAAGTTATAGGGGACTGATGACGTCAGATGTTAAGTCCCATAGTGTTCAGAGCCATTTGAACCATTTTTGAACCATTTTAAGTTTTAGGAATCGTGAGCGATGTTGTATAGATGGATTCTCATTCTTGAGAAAATAACGTGTCGACGCTGTTGTGCAAGGTAGTCTATGAGAGGGATAAGATAATAATAAAGATACTAGACTCGTATTAAAGAGGACCGAAGTTCAAATGACCCTCTGCCCGTAAAGATATCGCTTTCTGTGGATCCCTGACACTCAAGGAAAATGCTGTGCGGCTGATTGTCAATAGTACTCGTCCAGCTCCCTTCCTCATAGCTATGTTAGTAGTGACCCCGTCGTCGACAGGATTAAAACTCAGTTTTCATTTTCTCTCTTACTATGTTTGGGTGGACGGAATAAACATCTTTCCCAGAATGGGGAGAGAACATTTCTGGATATTTCCGCTACAGATAACTGTTTCCTGATTTCATACGGTTATATATTCTACCTAAGCACAGGCGAGGAATAGTATCTGATCAAAAGCATTCGGACAGCAGAATGAGTGGGTCAGGAGAGGTCAGTCACTTAAAATTTGGACCAGGCATCAGACGTCACCTGCGTAACGAATCCCTCAGTAACATTACGCCCAAATAAAGCGCTCAAATGGACTAATTTTGACGTGATGTTGAAGTGGAAACGCGAAGGAACAGCCACAGGTAAACTGACTCCAGGCAGGACTCCGAGCATTGCAAAAGTGCCTGAAATCGAGGCAAGGATTCACTCGTGAGTTCTACCAGCAGTTCAGCAAGTGCAGTGACTACCAGTAGGGAATTTAAACGGATGGGGTGCAATGGCCGAGCAGCACCTCATAACCCATACATTTGAGGTGCAATATAGAGCGACTCTGCTGGATAGTCGATGACTGGAAACAGGTGGTCTGGAACGATGAATCATGCTACACTATGTGACTGTATTGTAACTTCCCCTTAGAAAAATTATAAGTGACTGTGCTGGTAAACTTCTACGTTATTTGATTTTCAAACAGCGGAGCAAAACTGGAAGTCGATAGACAGATTTCTCATTACTTATGCTGATCACCACTAAACTGACACACAATATTTTAGGGCAACGAAATCTGACTTTCAATAATACCTGCAAAAGAATGGCTCTGACTAACAACAACCTTTACCTTTCATGAATCACTTATCGCAAAAATCTTCGCTACTCGAACTACTGCAATACAACGAGCGCCAATTCTGCCCGCTGAATATAAAATTCTAACTAATGAAGGCACTAACTACTGATAGGCATAATCAGCAAATGAAAGATATTGATAGAGAACAAGCAATGTATTACCTTAATAGTGTTCAGAAGGCATAATATATATACATCAGTTCATGACATCCAGTCTTACAAATTTCCTTTTTCTGACGGACGCACGTCCAGATCGTCCGCTGTCAAAATTCTGTCATCTCTCTCCCCACATCCACCACTGCTGGCGGCTCACCTCCAACCGCTCAACGCTACGTTCTGTTCGCATCCTACAGCCCAACAGTGTACAAGCGAATATTCTAACAATGAGTCTAAACAGCCACAGACTGCACACAGCACAGTCAGTAGCGGCGTTACCAACATAAAAACCTAAAGAGCCTTCTTACAATATAATGGAAGATTTGGATTTGGCGGAAGGCTGGATGAAGTTACCTGTCATCATGTGTCAACAGTGAAGAACAGAGGAGATGGTGTTACAGTGTGGTCGCATTTTTAGTGGTTGTACTTCTGGTACCGATATTACTCTTAGGAAAAGGTTGAATTTGGCATGATATGAACACACTTTAAAGCACTGTTTACTGTGTACGGTAGAGATTCAGTTTGGAGGCAACGGTTCCGCTTAAAAGACAGCATTATTCCTGAAATGGACTTGTGTGCAAAGACTTCCGACCTGAACGCAATGGAACAACTTTGAGATGAGTCAGAACGTCGAGACCGCTCCAGCCATTAGCTCCACTACCTTCACTGGTTGCGGCTCTTGAGGAAGAACGGGTTGCCATTCTTCGCCAGAAATGCAGATACCTCAATGAAACTAGAGTTCAAGACGTCAAGAAGGCAAGACCCCGCATATTAATGCCCACCGATAAATGTCCAGATACTTTTGATTAGATAGTGTATACTTAGTAGCGATGCGGTATTTTGGATTTGCCACTTCATATACTCGCTCTTCCATACACTATTATCTGTGCTATCGCCATCAATGCTCGACATCAACTCAGTAGCCACACACAGTTGGCGGGTGGCAGCACTAGCAGTTAAGGGTATATAAGGCGTGTCAGGGCGATGAGGATAACAGTGCATCCGTTGTCGTTATCCATTAGCAGAGCCAATTATTTAGGCAAACCAAAGACTACGTTTTATTGACAGAAAACCTGTAACAGTTCTACTAAAGAGGCGGCCTTCACTGTGTTTGTTCGTCCTCTGCTGGACTATTTTTGTTCTGTATGGGATACTTACCAGACAGAATTACAAAGTAGTCACGTAGATGCAGATGTAGATGTTTTCTAAATCTACAACACTACCAACGTACATTTTCTCTCCATGGACTGTCTGCTGAGATTTTATAACAACGAAAATGTTTAGTTGAGATCTGATTCTTATGACCCAGCGGCAAAACTTTTGCTTCGTCGACGGAGCTTTTCCCGGTGTCTCATCCTTCCTTTTCCCCTGTAAGAAAGATAACGTCTGTTATGAGATGATCGTTCACTGCTGCTGAGATGAATGATGTATTTTTTTAAATTTGTCCAAACGTAATGACATAATTCAAAGTCCGAAAACTTTTTCTCAGTGATGTGCCACGATCAATTATTTCCTGACAGTCCGAGCTATCTCGTTTCTCTTTTCTTGAACCTCATAAAAGCTGCGTACTTTTCAGAGTGTGGTCGGATTTTGTGCGAAACATGTGATACAGAAGATTTGATTCTATTATTGTAGCTTACTACTGATTAGTTACTCCGAGTACATATCCCAAAGCACAATGTTGTACAATTATGGCTGTGTATAAAATTGTATGCGTTGATATGCTGGTTTGTGTAGTACCAGCTAATCCCTATTTGTGTGCTATAAACGAATGACATTTTCCAGGTTATATTATTATTTATTGATGCCTTTCCCTTATTATACCACAATTTCCCTAATATCCTCGAAGTCACCGTCATTAACGTTCCCTGGACCTAGGCAATAATGAAAATGTAATTTTTGTACTTCCTGTGAACTGAAATAGTAGAGACTTTCTTCACAAAATAATATACTTAGTTTTTGTTTAGCTTAATTCCAAGTACGGTATTTTTAATTTATTTTATAACAAGTATATATACACTAGCTTCTCGTAAAATATTTGCTGGAAATATATAACAAATCATCTGTCTTACATTT
This sequence comes from Schistocerca piceifrons, assembly GCF_021461385.2. Classification (NCBI taxonomy): domain Eukaryota; kingdom Metazoa; phylum Arthropoda; class Insecta; order Orthoptera; family Acrididae; genus Schistocerca; species Schistocerca piceifrons. Next base: position 969,095,322 of record NC_060139.1, on the reverse strand, counting down.
TCCTACAGTTTGCGAAAGTGGGACAGGAGTCAAATGTATCAGTTTGAAATGGCGAGCCACGATATATAAGATAATATCTTTGTTGTTATCTATGTATTGTATCGTTAGTACACTACACTTATTATATGCCTGAAAATAGCTTCTGTATGAAGATCAAGCGTTCATGGACGTAATCAGTAACGAAACAACAACAGTTTTTTGTTATAACGCGGACAACGCTCCTAGCTCTGACGAGGTATAAGATCACATGAACTACGACGTTCTCTGGAAAAAAACTTTCAGGTATATGATGATCATAAATCTGGTAAAAATCACGTTCTTCACACTTAATGTTGTAGCATCCACATAGCCATTCTGGTTCAAACTGAACGGTTTGGTCATATCGTAATGATTAAGTTTAGTGACTTCTATTTTATTGGTGATGGTACCCTAAAACAATACTGAGGACAGTCATCTAGTCATATTGATTACTATTTATATCTTGATAAATAGAGCTTAATTTCTCATTAGCGACATGTTCCTTGTAAATGGTTGCACCACGTAAGAGCAGTCAAAAAGAGGTTCGTTCCCATACATTCTGTCATTGCTACTGCTGATGTTACACTGAATTACGGTTAATATTCGTTCTGGGAGATATGCTAGGATCTACGAAGATCCCGAATAAATACTTTTATTAGAAGGCAACATATTAATTAAATAAAAGAAGACCCATGAAATTTAAGACTCACACTATCGCACTAATTATATATGTGTACCAATTCTCATACATAAAAAGAGGAAAAAATATGTAACTGAAGGAGGAGAAAATAGATTTCAAAGAAATCATCTCAGGTCACAAGTTGTATTACAGACCATCAAAGCCTGAATATCGTTCAAAGGTTATATATCAGTACACTGTGAACAGGGCTTTTTATAGATGGCAAGAGTGTTTCCTGAAGATATATTTGCTCATATCAATTCGTGAAGTGCATGTAGTCGGTAACACAGACTCCTTCAGCAACGTACAGCATCTTCTGGAACTGCAAATCATGTGGTAAAGAATTTCATGAGGTATGAACCGATAGTAACTCCTGTAATAATTTTTGCATATTGGTAGCATATTTTTGGAGAACTGGTAGCTTTTGCAGAACACAGTAAATAAAACTTTAATGGAGCTTTTTCATTGCTGGTTTAATCAGAATTGATTTTTATGACGCATAAGAACACTTCCATCAATTAACACAGTTAAAGTCAACTATAAAAGTAAAAGCTGAAATCCTTTAACGTTTCTAGGTATGCTAATCTTGCATCACTAGGAAACACCAGGCTAAAAAAGGCCAGGTGGCCCTGGTGGTCCAGTTGGTTGAGGACCTCCAGTAGGCTGAGGTTCACCAGTTGGTTGTGGCCCTCCAGTTGGTTGGGGCTCTCCAGTTGGTTCAGGACCTCCAGTTGGTGGACCTGGTGGTCCAGTTGGTTCAGGACCTCCGGTTGGTTGACCAGTTGGATCAGGACCTCCGGTTGGTGGCCCTGGTGGACCAGTTGGTTGTGGCCCATCAGTTGGTCCAGGAGGGCCAGGTGGAGTCTCTTGGCTGCGGCATGTTGATACCTGTAGTAGAATGTCGTATTGTTAAGTACATCATATATGTAGATGGGAATTAAGTGGTATTCCTTTTGAACAGAGATTAAGATTCTGCTAATGTAGTTTTGAAACAAAGCCAATGAATCACAGAAATGTTGACTTGTGACTATTAGGACTATATATGAGATGCATCTATTTACACTGACACAAATTAGAACCCAGTCTTAATGTTTTACTACAGAAACTGAATGAAAGAACATGATCAACGATTATTGATGATTACTTCAAGTAATCATAAATAAATGTATGCATTGATGTCAATTTGAGTTAGTACCATGCCATTATTTGCGTTTCGCCAGAAACACGTCACTGAGTGTAAACAAGGTCG